>NW_027837277.1:0-267 GCF_054177405.1 Leptonychotes weddellii
TGGGCCCCCGCGCTCAGGCCCCGCCTCCGGGCGCCGGCTGGCCCCGCCCATTTCGGGAAGGCGCGCCCCTTCCGCCCAAGCACCGCTCAGGCCACGCCCCCGCGGCTGGCTCCTGACCCCCGGGTCCTGGGGGATTGTTGCGTCCGTTTCCCGGACCTGGGACGGTGTGGGCTTGGCGGGCTCTTAGGTTCCCACTGGTCTCCTGCAAGATGACGGCGTCCTGGGCGCCGTGTGCCGCCTGTGGCTTTCGCCCCGAAAAGCGCTTTT
>NW_027837278.1:0-267 GCF_054177405.1 Leptonychotes weddellii
GGGTTTCTGCCAAAAGATCTTTGCGGAGGTATTTTATGTTCTTGGAACAGTGGTAGACATCGTGGCTCTATATTATGAGCTTTTTAATACCTTCTAAGTCAGAAGGTACGCAGCCACTTTTGTAATTTTTTTAAAGACTTATTTGTTTTAGAGAGAGAGAGAGATTGATAGAGAGAGAGAGTGCAGACACGAGTGGGAGGGGCAGAGGGAGAAGGAGAGAGAATCCCAAGCGGGCTCCATGCCGAGCATGCAGCCAAACGCAGAGCT
>NW_027837279.1:0-267 GCF_054177405.1 Leptonychotes weddellii
GGGTTTCTGCCAAAAGATCTTTGCGGAGGTATTTTATGTTCTTGGAACAGTGGTAGACATCGTGGCTCTATATTATGAGCTTTTTAATACCTTCTAAGTCAGAAGGTACGCAGCCACTTTTGTAATTTTTTTAAAGACTTATTTGTTTTAGAGAGAGAGAGAGATTGATAGAGAGAGAGAGTGCAGACACGAGTGGGAGTGGCAGAGGGAGAAGGAGAGAGAATCCCAAGCGGGCTCCATGCCGAGCATGCAGCCAAACGCAGAACT
>NW_027837280.1:0-267 GCF_054177405.1 Leptonychotes weddellii
TCTTGCTAAGGGATGCACAAAATAAATCGAGATAAAGCACAGATGCTTGCAGACACAGTTCAGAGGGATGGTGGCTTGATGCTGAGCAGCTGAGTGTAGTTCTGGGGGAGGGAGCTTAACGGGGCCCCTCTCACTGTTTGGGGTGCACACTGAATGTTATTTTCACCTTTTGTCATTTTTTGTAAAAGTGAAAACCCTCTTTGGATTTCTTTCAGTTAGCCGAAACAGGTGCTAATACAGGTCTTTCGTAAAAGCAAAGTGGGGCAA
>NW_027837281.1:0-267 GCF_054177405.1 Leptonychotes weddellii
TATCCATTCATCTGTTGATGGACATCTTGGCTCTTTCCACAGTTTGGCTATTGTGGACATTGCTGCTGTAAACATCGGGGTGCACATTCCCCTTCGGATCCCTACATTTGTATCTTTGGGGTAAATACCCAGTAGTGCAATTGCCAATGTTACCAATTTTATGTTAAACATATCATGGAATCAAATGAAAAAATGCAAATATTTTTCAAATTAAAAGATTCATATATGTAAAACTTTGACTTGTATTGGGCTGCATGGTATTATCCA
>NW_027837282.1:0-2273 GCF_054177405.1 Leptonychotes weddellii
GCCCGGAAATAGGTGTCCTTAAGGATTCCCTATTTGTAGAAAAATCTACCTTACATGTTTCTTTAAAATTTATTAAATTATTTTTTAAATTAACTTTGAGCATTCACAAGTGTATGTTTGATCCCTGAGAAAAACAAAGTTTAATACATACTTTCTATGTTGCAGACACTTTTCAGTATTAAAACAGAGAACACTATTCATACTTGATACACAGAAACATCGCTACAGATACATTCCAATAAAATTATGTTAAAATCATCAACTTGCTTTTGAGATATATGTGTGAGTTCCTTATGAGATTTGCAAGAGACTCATAAAGTAAAGTCTGTACCATTGGCATATTTGTGTATGGACTTTTGTGCCTGCTTCTGAGAAGACAAGCTGGTGAAATAATTTCATGCTTTAAATTGCCTTTCACAGATACAATGTTGTCCCATTTCAAATTTGTCCATATTCTATCTATGCTTTCTAGTTGACAACTAGTTCCCTGGTTGCCAATAAAAAAAGACAAAAATGGGTAACAGAAATGATTCTATAAAGAACTTGTTTTCCAGGCATTTCAAAATAAATCTAAGAAAATAAACCAAACCCATGCTTATTATTATTATTCTTATTATCTGTTTTATTAATAAACCTCATTTAAATATAATAATTGCTACTCTTCTTTGAAAAAGCCTTATTAATTTTAGGGAGATGGGAGTTATAAAAATTAAATAGTTTTCACATTTGACTAAAATTGCTCTGTAAATCCTATCAAGTCAAGGAAGCTTACTGGAGAGGAAAAATGAAAGTAACACAAAAATGTTAATTTTTCCTTTTTCCTTGTTCCCAGACATCCACATGTGGGTGAATGAAAACACTGTATGTAAATACATAAAATATATACAGTTGCCCCTTGAACAATACAGGTTTGAACTCCACTGGTCCATTAATACACAGAATTTTTTCAATAAATACAGTACAGCACTGTACATGTATCTTTCTTATGATTTTCTTAATAACATTTCTCTAATTTTGTAAGAATTCAGTATAGAATACATGCAGCATACAATATATGTGTTAGTTGACTATGTTATCGGTATATCAATAAGGCTTCTGGGCAATGGTAGGTTATTAGTAATTAACTTTTTGAGTAGTCAAAAGATACATGTGGATTTTTGACTGTGAGGGTCTGTGCCCCATACCCCACGTTGTCCGAGGGTCAATTACATTCTACCTTCCAATAACTACTATGTGTGAAACAGAAAAGAGCCATCTCCTCCCCAAAGAAATCTTGTTTTCCAGTTGGTTTTGTTTTTGCTCCAATAAGCTTCACTGTTCATGTAATTATATAAAAACAAAAGGGAAAACAAGAATTGGAGATAATTTCAAGGTTTTAGGCTAAGTAACTAACAGATTGGTTATGTTCTGGTTGAAAATATGGAAAATGAGAGACAGGTATATGACAGAAAATAAGAGCTAAATTCCAGAAGGAAGACTTTCTTTTTTTGGGGGGGGGAGCAGAGGGAGAGAAAGAATCTTAGGCAAGCTCCACATCCAGCACAGAGTCTGAAGGAGGGCTGGATCCCAAGACCCTAAGATCATGACCTGAGCTGAAATCCACAGTTGGATGTTTAATGGACTAGCCACCCAAGTGCCCCTGGAAGGAGGATTTTAACTGTGTTATATCCTTGCATACATCTATACACAATGTGGATACAAAAGTACCATTTCAGGTAAAAGTTTGGGGCTCCTCACTATAAAGAAAGTGCTGAGATTAATGTAAGATGCATTCACCTAGGGAAAGAATGTAGAAAAATAGCTGTAATTCATGGACTCAGCTTGGAATTTGCGCATAATTAAGAAATGAAACCTGGAGCCAGCAAGAGAAAAAGAGTCTAGAGAAAGAGCTAAAAAAATAATGACTCAAATATGCATTTATAATACTAAACTATTCTGTCCCTAATAATAAAAAAAAATGCAATTGATGTATTATCAATGGACATACACTTTCAGGCATATTAAGAACTTCTTTTCAGGTAGCATGCAGAATACTTATTCTCACTCACGATGCAGAAGCAAGATTTATAAAAAAAGATGGCCCAGATTAGAAATGAAGGCAAGGGGGTGGAGCAAGATGGAGGAGGAGTAGGAGACCTGGATTTCGTCTCCTCTCAGGAATTCAGCTGGATAGGGATCAAACCATTCTGAACACCTACAAACTCAACAGGAGATCAAAAAAAAGAATAGCAACAACTCTCTCATCAGAAAAGCTAACACTTTCTGGAAAGTAG
>NW_027837283.1:0-267 GCF_054177405.1 Leptonychotes weddellii
ATATTAATTTAGTGAATAAAAATATGAATATTTACATAAGTAAATATAATATTTAATAAATGGGCATATAAATATATCCTTATAAAAACATATCACAAATGTCCTTATAAATTGAAAATGGGATAAAATAGTAAAGTTATTTTTAACAGCTGATTTGAAGAGAATCGGTTTTTCTTATGACTATGTTTCATATGAAGTATGATAGAAGCTAAAAGCACACTAAAATCAGAATAAAAATGAACAGGGATTTGTTTCATGACCTTGTAT
>NW_027837284.1:0-267 GCF_054177405.1 Leptonychotes weddellii
ATTTATTCAAGCCATGCTAAGAAAGCCACTGTTGATGCAGATGATGTGCGATTGGCCATCCAGTGTCGTGCTGATCAGTCTTTTACCTCTCCTCCCCCAAGAGATTTTTTATTAGATATTGCAAGGCAAAGAAATCAAACTCCTTTGCCATTAATCAAGCCATATTCAGGCCCCAGGTTGCCACCTGATAGATACTGCCTGACTGCTCCAAACTATAGACTTAAGTCTTTACAAAAAAAGGCATCTACTTCTGCGGGAAGAATAACA
>NW_027837285.1:0-267 GCF_054177405.1 Leptonychotes weddellii
TGAATCATGGAACACTTCATCTAAAACTAATGATGTAATGTATGGGGATTAACATAAGAATAAAAAAAAATAATAATTTTACAACCAAAAAAAAAAAAATACCATTTGGAGAGCATAAGTACTCCTAGGCGGTATATTTTCTGAACAATTCTAGGCATTGAAGAATTTACTAATTTTATTATTTATTGCTTCTCATTATCAGCCCATGTTCTTTCTCTTGACAAAACCAGAATTCAAGAATCCTATCTTTGTGTTCAGTTGTTATAA
>NW_027837286.1:0-267 GCF_054177405.1 Leptonychotes weddellii
TTCGGCTCGCCCTGCCTGCCGCGGAGATTTCCCAGCCCAGCCTTCCCCAGAAGTTAGCTACCGGTCTACTAGTGAAAGAGACTGCGAGTGTAAACGTGGGACTCTTGTCCTTACGCTCAGGTCTGGGCACGCACGCGGTGGGTTCTAATGGGAGCCAGGACGCGGACCGGGCAAACCCTGAGCTGTTCTTTCACTTCGCTGGGCCTCAGCTTCTTCTGGTTAAAAAGAGGCGGTTGGGCCAGCAGAATCTCTTCAGGCAGTGAAATC
>NW_027837287.1:0-267 GCF_054177405.1 Leptonychotes weddellii
TATAAGCAAGATTTAGAGAAATAAATAGAAAGTATAAGCCTTGCCTTCCTAAACACATAATTTAGAAACTTGGAAATAGGTGAATATTGACAATACAATATGGGATTTGAATAGGTCCTTTAAAAGTAAAAGTATTTCTTGTTTTTTTTTTTTTATTTCAAAACTGTTTATCTTATCATACATATATGTACACATACAGAGGAATATGTAATATGTACAAAAATGTGTTAAGAATGAGTTATGTGCATGTGTGCGATGAGAAGTAGC
>NW_027837288.1:0-267 GCF_054177405.1 Leptonychotes weddellii
GGAAAGGAAGCTCGGCAGGCTTCCCGGTTCCTCCAGATGGCAGTGGAGAGCCGCGGACTCTCGGCCTCGCCGGCACGAGTCAACCCCTCTCTTCATCCCGCAGGTGACATACAATTCCGAGCAAACAGGGAGCCCCCACATTAAATCCTGAGTTTGCGGCCCAAAGCATTCAAACCGACCTACGGGATCTTCTAATTCTATTACAACGTTCTTGACGGCAACACCCACGCCTTTCAGTCCTTAGGGTCCCCTCTGAGCGCAGCCCTT
>NW_027837289.1:0-267 GCF_054177405.1 Leptonychotes weddellii
AAGACATATGTACCCCTTGTTTATGCAGCATTCTTTGTAAGAGCCAAATTATGGTATCAGCCCAAGTATCCATCAAGAGGTAAACAGATAAAGAAGAAGTGGTATATATACATACAGTGGACTATCACTCAGCCACAAAAAAGAATGAAATCTTGCCATTTGGAACAACATGCATGGATCTAGAAGGTATAATCCTAAGGTATAAGTCAGTCAGAGAAAGACAAATACATTATGATTTCACTCATATGTGGAATTTAAAAAACAAAA
>NW_027837290.1:0-267 GCF_054177405.1 Leptonychotes weddellii
AGGAGTTAGTGCCCATCAGATAACCTCTCTTTCTTAAGTGATGCTCTGATACTCTCTCTGACCTCAACAAGTCAACTGTCTAGCCTGGGGCCTGTATTTTGAATTCCCAATAAATGGTATTGAGTTTTAATGAACTTATGTGGTCTCATTTCAACCTAGCGGCACACGTTACAAAACCAGTGGCTGACCAGTACTGTGCAAAGTGTTGGCAGCAGACCATTCGTATCAGGTACTTGGTGTGTTTATTAGAAATGCAGAATCCTGGGC
>NW_027837291.1:0-267 GCF_054177405.1 Leptonychotes weddellii
CACCTCCTTTTGGAGCTGATTTTGCTTTTGGAGTGAACAGATACATTTTCAATCAAAAGCAAGGGTTGGTTTGTTTGTTTGTTTGTTTTGTTTTGTTTTAAGCTATTTACACAAAGCTGTTACTACTGAACACCTGAAAATACATTTCTTCTCATCCTAACTGAAAAGGCACTGTTAGCATAATTTTTATTACTATTGCGCTTGTACGATTTTACTATTGTAAGACGAAGAATCTGTACAGTCTAAGTGCTTCCTGCAGTCTCTGCC
>NW_027837292.1:0-2273 GCF_054177405.1 Leptonychotes weddellii
GGGCACGAGGAAGCTGGACAGGCACAGAGAACCTGCAAGATTGATCCAGTCACTGGGACACCTGGGTGGCTCAGTCGGTTCAGCGTCTGTTTTCTCTTCAGGTCCTGATCCCAGGGTCCTGGGATCGAGCCCCTCTGCCCCTGCCGCCGCTCATGCTTGCTCTCTCTCTCACACTCTTTCTCTCTCTCTTTCAAATAAATAAATAAAATCTCTTTTAGAAAAAGAAAAAATAGAGAATATTATTAGGAACTATTCCACAAGAAGGCATGAGATGAGATTAGCTTCACAAGAAAAAATAACACACTTTCAGAGAGCAGAAAATTTTATTTGTTTGCTTCATATATATGTTATTGAAAAGCACTGAAAAACAATGAAAAATTTAAATTCATTTTTTTTTTTACACTTTTAAGTAGGATCCATGCCCAATGTGGGGCTTGAACTCACGACTCTGAGATCTAGAGTTGCATGCTCAACAGACTAAGCCAGCCAGGTGCCCCCAGAAAAGTTAAATTCTTATAGAAAAAAAATGTAATACTGATACATCTAAAAAATATTATACATGAAAAGGGAATTTGCAGATCAGTATTAAGACATATTTTATGAATGATCTAAATACCATATCAACAGTGTGACTCCGATCTCACATCCATATGTTCATACACCATGACCGTATGTGATTTACTGCAGGCATACAAGATGAATTCCACAGTAAAAAATTATTTTATATAAGATATCCTATTAATAAAGCAATAGGTGAAAATCACATTATCTCACTAGATCTTGATAGACTCTTTGAGCAAATGGAAAGCAAAGTCCTAACAAAAACTACATAAAGTAGAAACAGACAGACACATTTGACCCATGGTAACACACTCTCTCCCACACACCTAGAACTCAGTCCCCCAGACAGGAAGTTAGCTACTGTGGTGAGGGGGGAGGACCTTTTGACAAGATCAGGAACAGGCATAAGTGGCCTTAACTCCATGATTATTCAACGTCTTTCTGCAAGTAATAGACAATGAAAGTGACCAAGAAAAGTCACTGGTTCGCTCTCAGCATTGATGGGAATAAAAAGGGAGTCATCCTAAAAGACCCAAATATATGATTCCTCAATACTCCCCTGTTGGTGCAGCAGGAACAGAAGAAATCAGCCCACTGAGAAAGAACAGACATTCCTATGGAAGACTAATAGGATTACATGGGTCTGGAAACTTGTAGAAATAGGTAAATGATCAAGAATGGAGACCCCAGATTCCTCACAGTTCGGGGGGGAGATGAGCACCCAGGACCTGCCACCCCCTGTCCATGAACCTCAGCGTAGAGACCCTGTGTCTCAACCTGATGGGGGAGATGATCTTTCTGTGTCCTTGGGAGACCTTTTGTCTAGGGAGAGGCTGCTGTGAGTGAAGGTGGGGACAGGAGGAAAGGAGGAGCCCTCATCCCCAGGAGATGCCCTTGCATGGACTTGGCCCCATGATGGCCACAGCCAGAGCACCAGAAGCAGAAGCCACAGGAAGAGCCTGAGCAGCTGTTGGGCCTCCCCCTCCTGGCTGATGAGAAAGGGGCTCTGGTCCCAGTTTCCACAGGCCTGGAGTCTGTGTGAGCCCTGAGATGCTGTCCCAGGAGGGGCAGTGAGGAGCAGACTGTCCTCAGACCTCAGCCCAGTGATGGTCAGGGAGCCAGAGCTGAAAGACATGGAAGCAAAGAAAGGATCAGAGTCCCCAGAGGGACTCACATCATAATAGTTGCGGATTTGGGACCCCATACATGGGAGCTATTGGTACTGGACACATATAGGACACTCCCGACATGTTGGGACTCACATGTAGGTAGACTGTGTTTTGCTGGTTCTTCCCCAACTCATGATGGACTCTGTCCACCGGCCATCCTGCCATGGTTCCCCGAAATTTTTGCTCAATTTGAGAAAATGACAAAATCTGTGGATGCCAAGGACAGGGTTCAGGGACAAATGTAAAAGAATGTGAAATGAATTCGCGGACAAATTCCCTCAGATGGATCTCAGGCCCCAGGTTGTACCAAAGCAAGCAAGCAAGCAAGCAAGCAAGCAAGCAAGCAAGCAAGCAAGCAAGCAGTTGGCTTGGCCAGGAAATAGGGCTGCACGGGGAGCCCCGGTGCTGTGGGGACAGCAGTCTCTGTTGCTTCCACACAGCCCGGGAGCACGGTGTGAGCATGGAGTCCACTGTCATAGGGCGGGCAGGAGTAATCAGCCTCGTCCTCAGCCTCAAGCCCAGCGATGGTCAGGGAGCCTCAGT
>NW_027837293.1:0-267 GCF_054177405.1 Leptonychotes weddellii
TTTCTCACCCGCGACAACATCGCCGCTAGCTCACACGAGCACGCGCGTCTCACGCGTAGAACGGGCTCCGGGCTCCGGGCTGTGATGGCTCTGCGCTGGTTGGCACATTCCGGATGGATGGCAGCAGGTGCCCCACTGGTTGGTGCGAGGTATCAGATCACCGTGAACGGGGCAGCCCAAAGCCGAACTCTGAGCACAGTCTAGCGCTGCAGAGCACGGAGGATGCATGCTGACCACCCGCAGGCCCCGCGACCCGGTGCCGGGACC
>NW_027837294.1:0-267 GCF_054177405.1 Leptonychotes weddellii
CCTCATTTCCTCCATCCCCTGGGAACTTCCATTTTCTGAATTTATAAAGTTACCTATTCTGGGTACCGCATGTAAGTGGAATCATTCAGTATTTGTCCTTCTTGTTTCACTTAGAGTTTTTTCAAGGTTCATCCATGTTGTAAGCAGTGGGTGTCAGAATCTCATTCCTTTTACTGCTGAACAGTATCCCACTGAGTGGCTCTACCATATTTTGTCTATTCATCCGCTTGTGAACATGTGGATGTTTCTACCTTTCGGCTATTGTGA
>NW_027837295.1:0-267 GCF_054177405.1 Leptonychotes weddellii
AGGGGTGCCTGGGTGGCTCAGTTGGTTAAGCGACTGCCTTCGGCTCAGGTCATGATCCTGGAGTCCCTGGATCGAGTCCCGCATCGGGCTCCCTGCTCGGCAGGGAGTCTGCTTCTCCCTCTGACCCTCCTCCCTCTCATGCTCTCTGTCTCTCATTCTCTCTGTCTCAAATAAATAAATAAAATCTTAAAAAAAAAAAAGGGTACCTCTTAGAACAGTGATTCTTACCTGGGGAGCAAATTTTGCCCCAGGGGACATTTGGCAGTG
>NW_027837296.1:0-267 GCF_054177405.1 Leptonychotes weddellii
CTGCTTGTGTTCCCTCTCTCGCTGTCTCTCTCTGTCAAATCTTTTTTTTTAAAGGATTTTATTTATTTATTTGACAGAGAGAGACAGCGAGAGAGGGAACACAAGCAGGGGGAGTGGGAGAAGGAGAAGCAGGCTTCCCACCGAGCAGGGAGCCCGATGCGGGGCTCGATCCCAGGACCCCGGGATCATGACCTGACCCAAAGGCAGACGTCCAACGACTGAGCCACCCAGGCGCCCCTAAAAATTTCTTTCTTAATAAAAAGAAAT
>NW_027837297.1:0-267 GCF_054177405.1 Leptonychotes weddellii
CCCCCCCCCCCCCGCCCCCGAGCCTTGGCTCTTGCTTCTGTCTTTGTCTGAAGTGTTTCAATACCATATTGTTGTATAGCAGGAGACATAACCATTCAGGCCTCAGGTCCAGTGTCACCTCCTTAGGCCGTCTCCAACTAACCCTCTGCATCACCCTGTTTGATTTCCTTCATAGCACTTAATCACCATTTCCTGGAGTGTTAAGGCCCCTATAAGCAGGAAACTTGTTTCTCCTGTTCAATATTTTCATTTACTGAATGAAAGAAA
>NW_027837298.1:0-267 GCF_054177405.1 Leptonychotes weddellii
AAAATCTTTTTTTTTTAAGATTTTATTTATTTATTTGACAGAGAGAGACACAGCGAAAGAGGGAACAGAAGCAGGGGGAGTGGGAGAGGGAGAAGCAGGCTTCCCGCCGGGCAGGAGCCCGATGCGGGGCTCGATCCCAGGACCCTGGGACCATGACCTGAGCCGAAGGCAGACGCTTAACGACTGAGCCACCCAGGCGTCAGTTGGGTTTTTTTTTAAGATTTTATTTATTGGGGCGCCTGGGTGGCTCAGTCGTTAAGCGTCTGC
>NW_027837299.1:0-267 GCF_054177405.1 Leptonychotes weddellii
TTTTTTATTCTTATGTTAATCCCCATACATTACATCATTAGTTCTAGATGAAGTGTTCCATGATTCACTGTTCGTGCACAACACCCAGTGCTCCATGCAGAACGTGCCCTCCTCAATACCCACCACCAGGCCAACCCATCCTCCCACCCCCCTCCCCTCTAGAACCCTCAGTTTGTTTTTCAGAGTCCATCTTCTCTCATGGTTCGTCCACCCCTCCGATTTCCCCCGCTTCATTCCTCCCCTCCCGCTACCTTCTTCTTCTTCTTT
>NW_027837300.1:0-267 GCF_054177405.1 Leptonychotes weddellii
ACCCAGGCACCCCTATAAGTACTTTTTTATTCAAACTGTGATAAAGCCATGATACATTTTGCCTATCAGTAGAAACACTGGTATTATTACCTTTCTACCTAGTTTCCTAACAACCAGCTTGTCCCAAGTGTGTATGGCGTATTGGCACTCTACTAAAACTATGTATTATCTAACTTAACTACTAACAACTGCATGAGATAAGGGCACTGAAGACATTTTCCTTTCTTGGTGTGTCTATTGTCTATCCTGGTGTATCCCATCACCTGG
>NW_027837301.1:0-267 GCF_054177405.1 Leptonychotes weddellii
AATCACAGTGAAGATAAAATTGTCATGAAATTTAATGCATTAAAAGTGTATCTCTAAAATAAATAACATAAAAACATTTGGAAATGCAAGAAATAAGGGAATTTTAAACATGTTATCCTCAATAATCATAAATCAAAAGACCAAAATAGAAAGTCTGTAGAGGATTTTAATGATGTAATTAATAAGATCTAATTAATATATATTAAACATTTTACCTTACAAAGATTTTGATGTGGAAATGTTTTTCAGTGCAATAAGAATGGTTTT
>NW_027837302.1:0-267 GCF_054177405.1 Leptonychotes weddellii
GATCGAAGAAAAGAATAGCAACAACTCTCTGAACAGAAAAGCGACCACTTTCTGGAAGGTAGGACGTATGAAGAAGTGAATCTGAGGCGATATTCAGGAGGATAGACGGCAGGGGAGGGGGCCTCCATTGGCCACTTCTGGCAAGTGATAGAGCCACGGAGCACAAAATCTTAACTTTTAGAAGTCAGCTCCGCTGAGGGATGTCGCTCTGGTCGCTAAGCAGGGGGTGGAACCCTCGTGGGACAGCATGGTCTCAGGACCCTTGGG
>NW_027837303.1:0-2273 GCF_054177405.1 Leptonychotes weddellii
CCTGTTTCATTCTTTTGCATATAGCTGTCCAGGTTTTTTTTTTTTTTTTTTCTTTTTTAAAATTTTATTTATTTGACAGACAGAGACACAGCGAGAGAGGGAACACAAGCAGGGGGAGTGGAAGAGGGAGAAGCAGGCTTCCCGTGGAGCAGGGAGCCTGATGCGGGACTCGATCCCAAGACCTGGGATCATGACCTGAGCCGAAGGCAGATGCTTAAGGACTGAGCCACCCAGGCGCCCCCTATAGCTGTCCAGTTTTCCCAACACCATTTGTTGAAGACTTTTTCCCCATTGCATATTCTTGCTTCCTTTGTCAGAGATTAATTGACTTTGTAATTGTGGGTTTACTTCTGTGTTCTCTCATCTGTTCCATTGATCTATTTGTCTATTTTTGTGCCAGCACCATACTGTTTTGATTACTAGAGCTGTGTAATATAACTTGAGGTCTGGAATTGTGATAGCTCCAGTTTTATTTTTATTTTTCAAGATTACTTTGACTAAAGCAAAATTTTAGGATTGTTTGCTTTAGATCTGTGAAAAATGCTGTTGGTATTTTGATAAAGATTGCATTAAATGTGTAGATTGGTTTGGGTAGTGTAGACATTTTAACAAAATTTGTTCTTCCAATCGATGAGCATGGAATGTATTTCCATTTGTTTTTCAGTTTCTTTCATCAGTGTTTTATAGTTTTCACAGTACAGGTCTTTCACTTCTTGAGTCAAGTTTATTCCTAGGTAGTTTCTTATTTTGGGTGCAATTATAAATGGAATTGTTTTCTTAATTTCTCTTTTTGCTGCTTCATTATTAGTGTATAGAAATGGAATGGATTTCCGTATATTGATTTTGTATTCTACAACCTTACTGAATTCATTTATCAGTTCTAGTAGTTTCTTGATGGAGTCTTTAGGTTTTCTATATATAATACCATGTCCTCTGCAAACAGTGACAGTTCTACTTACACTTTACCAGTTTGGATGCCTTTTATTTCTTTTCCTTGTCTGATTGCTATGGCTAAGACTTCCAGTACTATGTTGAAAAAGGGGTGAGAGTAGACAACTTGTCTTATTCTGGAGCTTAGGGGAAAATCTCTCAGATTTTCTTCCTTTGGGTATGATGTTAGCTGTGGATTTTTCATGAAAGGCCTTTGTTATTGAAGTGCATTCCCAATTTTGTTGAGGATTTTTTTCAAGAATAGATGTTGTATTTTGTCAAATGCTTCCCTGCATCTATTGAAATGATTATATGGTTTTTATCCTATTATTGATACAATGTATCATGTTGACTGATTTGCAAATATTGAACCACACTTTTATCTTGGGCATAAGTCCAATTTGATCATGGTGGGTGATTTTTTAATGTATTGTTGGATTCAGTTAGCTAATATTTTGTTGAGGATTTTGCATTTATGTTCAAAGATAATGGCCTGTAGTTGTCTTTATTTATCTGGTTTTTGTCTCAGAGTAATGCTGCCCTCATAGAATGAATTTGGAAGTTTTCCTTCCTCTTCTCTTTTTTGGAATAGTTTGAGAAGAATAGGCATTAAGTCTTCTTTAAATGTTTGGTAGAATTCAACTGTGAAGCCATCTGGTCTTGGACTATTGTTTGATGGGAGTTTTTGATTATTGATTCAGGTTCATTGTTGGTAATAGTCTGTTCAAATTTTCTATTTCTTCCTTCTTCAGTTTGGGCAGCTTATATGTTTTTAGGAATTTATTCATTTCTTCTAGGATGTCCAATCTGTTGGCATTAATTTTGCATAGTATTCTCTTACAATCCTTTGAATTTCTGTGGAGATGGTTGTTATTTCTCCTCTTGAATTTCTGATTTTGTTTATCTTCATCCTTGCTCTCTCTCTCTCTCTTTATTTCTCTCTTTCTTTCTCTTTGATAAATATGGCTAATGGTTTATCAATTTTTTTAAAGGTCCAAAAATTTTTTATTATTTTATTTTTTAAAAATTTTATTATGTTATGTTAATCACCATACATTACATCATTAGTTATTGATGTAGTGTTCCATGATTCATTGTTTGCATATAACACCCTGTGCTCCATTCAAAACATGCCCTCTTTAGTACCCATCACCAGGCTAACCAATCTCCCCACCCCCATTCCCTCTAGAACCCTAAGTTTGTTTCTCAGAGTCCATAGTCTCTCATGGTTCATCTCCCACTCTGATTCCCTCCCCTTTCATTTTTCCCTTCCTACAATCTTTTTTTTTTTTTTTTAACATATAATGTATTATTTGTTTCAGTGGTACAGGACTGTGATTCAA
>NW_027837304.1:0-267 GCF_054177405.1 Leptonychotes weddellii
CTCCAAGACAGACCTACATCACTGACTTTTTCCCACTTCTATAGAAATCCTTAAAAAAAAAAAAGGAAAGGGCGCCTGGGTGGCTCAGTTGGTTAAGCGACTGCCTTCGGCTCAGGTCATGATCCTGGAGTCCCGGGATCGAGTCCCGCATCGGGCTCCCTGCTCGGCAGGGAGTCTGCTTCTCCCTCTCCCACTCCCCATTTGTGTTCCCTCTCTCGCTGTGTCTTTCTCTGTCAAATAAATAAATAAAATCTTTAAAAAAAAAAA
>NW_027837305.1:0-267 GCF_054177405.1 Leptonychotes weddellii
TTACTTAAATATTTTCAAATAATCCTGAAGGAGCCCTTCACAAGGGTACCACTAAGAGAGACCTTTACGAGCTGTAACAAAGCCAGCTGATAAGCCTTGCCCTCAAGCTTTTCCTGACCCCAAATTCTCTCTCCTATCCTCATCGACCTTGGGAAATGCAGCATCCCAACTGAGTGTTGGATTCAAACCTGCCTCCTTGGGAGTATTTTCTGTGCAATAAGCAGTGCGATATAGAGATAGAAAAGAAACAGTTTTAGCCTACTAGTT
>NW_027837306.1:0-267 GCF_054177405.1 Leptonychotes weddellii
CATCTCATATAGATACAAAAACAAAAGAAAGAAGAAAATTTGTTTTTCCTTGTGTGAGAACTCTTGGGATTTATTTATTTATTTTTTAAGATTTTGTTTATTTATTTGAGAGAGAGAGAATGAGAGAGAGAGCACAAGAGGGGGGAGAGTCAGAGGGAGAAGCAGACTCCCCGCCAAGCAGGGAGCCCGATGCGGGACTCGATCCAGGGACTCCAGGATCATGACCTGAGCCGAAGGCAGTCGCTTAACCAACTGAGCCACCCAGGC
>NW_027837307.1:0-267 GCF_054177405.1 Leptonychotes weddellii
ATACATTTCACACTAAGCAGAAACAATAACATTCTGTCTTGGGACTCTGGCTCACCAGTGACACTGTTTGATTCCTCTCATTCTTTTTTTTTTTTTTTTAAAGATTTTTTATTTATTTATTTGAGAGAGAGAGAATGAGAGAGAGAGCACATGAGAGGGGGGAGGGTCAGAGGGAGAAGCAGACTCCCTGCCGAGCAGGGAGCCCGATGCGGGACTCGATCCAGGGACTCCAGGATCATGACCTGAGCCGAAGGCAGTCGCTTAACC
>NW_027837308.1:0-267 GCF_054177405.1 Leptonychotes weddellii
GAGGAGCCGAGAACTCGGGGCCCCGCTCCTCAGTGCGCCCCCAGAGAAAAGCAGTCAATCACTCCCGTCTCCCTGGTCTCCGGCCACACTCCGTGCTCACCCGGCCTGTGACCGACCGTTTCTATCTGGCACCCGACCCCGTGTGGAGTCTCCAAACCCAGCAGATCCCTGCACTGTGCTCCTGCGCCACTCCTCCCGGGGGAGGAAGGTGAGTCTCCCCAGATCTGCCACTTGCTGGGTCCCTGCTGGAGGAGCAGGGGCCCCACT
>NW_027837309.1:0-267 GCF_054177405.1 Leptonychotes weddellii
CTTGATGCATGGCAATCACGGAAGGTGGGAGAGGGAAGGAGCCTGGGCACCTGAATCCTTACTTGGAGCTGCCGACCAATTAGAAATATCTACTTTCTACTTTATATGAGCAAGAAATAAACCTCTATTATGTATGAGCTATTATATTTTTTTACACAGTTTGCACACCCTATAAAAATAAAGATTTTCTAATTTGGGATTTTACTGGATAACAATGTATAGAGTTTTTACTATCAGTTTTACCTTAAAAAAATGTTTAAATGATCT
>NW_027837310.1:0-267 GCF_054177405.1 Leptonychotes weddellii
TGTTTTAATTAGCGCTTTCACTTCTGGGCACGTCCAGGATGGAAAGGACTGGGCAGACGACCGTCTCTTCATCGTCTTGTTTCAATGGGCCCTCAGACAAGCTTCCTCTCAATGTCTCCGGAACACCGTGGGCCTCAAAGAGAAGAGCCCAGGTGCCTCCCAGTCTAGCGATTCACCTGAATAGTCATCTCATCCTGAAGGTGTAAGGATGCTTCACTCTGTCTTCTGGAATGCTCCGGAGGATGTCTTCCCTTTGTGTTTTCGGGC
>NW_027837311.1:0-267 GCF_054177405.1 Leptonychotes weddellii
TGAATGAATATATCCGTAAGTAAATAAATTTGGGCAAATGGACTCAATGCCTTCTGGTACAGACTACGTCTCCATTCTAACATTCTCTGATTTCATGAAACATTTTTAAATACTGGTGAATGAAATCTTTGTCAAAAACTAAGTAAAATGGAGAGATTCTTAGCAACTCTATGCTTCAATCTCTTAGTTTTTCCCTCCAGAGGTAAGTATTTTCTCCCCCCCCAGTCTATAATTTTTATACAAGGTCCTAAGTTTTCTCCTTATTAA
>NW_027837312.1:0-267 GCF_054177405.1 Leptonychotes weddellii
CTGAGCTACCTATCCTGAGCTGGATGTTATCTAATCCACCTAACTATAAATCAGGCAGGCCCAGCAATGCACCGTTGTCTATGGAGGCGATATAAACAAGACCAGGCTCAAGACAGTCTTAATGGCACAAGTGAGTTTCATGAACTTATATTCCCAGTATGCCTGCTCCTCACGTGTTGCTACTCCTCATCCAACTCACCTGCATGGTTGAGGTGCCATGAAGTATACAGGATGAAGCAACATACTTCTTACATACCTAGAAATCAT
>NW_027837313.1:0-267 GCF_054177405.1 Leptonychotes weddellii
AGGTTTACCACGGCCTATGTTTTCTCAGAGTAGGATATTTCCAGTTGAGGAGGTCGGTGGTGGAGAAGGGCTGATAATACATCATGGAATGGCCGTGTTGGACTGTCCCATCTTCATTGTGCCTCTCGGGTTCCCACATCTCTCCTACCAGATTTGGAGGGCGTTTGCACCTGGCCTGGGGCACAGCTTGGATGCTGGTTCTGGAGAAAGTGGATCTTTTGAGCCTGGGGCACCAGTGAAACTGATGGCGGCAGAGTGTCTGGAGCT
>NW_027837314.1:0-2272 GCF_054177405.1 Leptonychotes weddellii
TCGATGGACATCTTGGCTCTTTCCACAGTTTGGCTATTGTGGACATTGCTGCTATAAACATCGGGGTGCACGTACCCCTTTGGATCCCTACATTTGTATCTTTGGGGTAAATACCCAGTAGCTTTTCACTGTCATTCTCTCATCAGTGTACATAGGAGTTTCCAGAAGCTACCTGTCATGTGATATGGTAAAAGAATGAATGCAAATGCAGGAATGAGAAACTAGCTGTCCTCTATTAAGCCAGACATTAGAGAGATTTGCAAAAAACACAAAACAGTGTCCCTCTTCTCCCTTTTGTTAGAAAATGCAGCTACTCTCCATAAAGTTATATTTTTATGTTAACATATAATAGGCTTATTATTTTTAAATGATTTAATAAATTTAAATAATTTCTCAATCTTAATTTCTAACACAGTAAAGACTGATGTATATATATATACACACATACATAATATGTATATATATATGTGTATATATATATATATATATATATACATATTGCACTATAAATAAAAGCACTTTCAGATCCTCAAAATTTTTAAAAGAGTGAAGAGGTCATGAGACCAAAGTTTGAGAACCACAGTAATAGAGCTGTCAAAACTTGGTCTGAATAAAGCCACAGAGAATCATACATTTTAGAATGAGAAGGATCCTTGAAGCATGATCTGGTCCTGTCCCCTAGCTTGCTCAGGCAGGCTAGGTATTATCCCTTTTTACATACGGGATTACAGAGACCCAGAGGGTTCACAGACTTCCCCAAAACTCCACAGCTTTTGAGTGCAGTTAGGGAGAGAAGTGAGGTTGTGGCAAGATTGGGACGGCAGGTCTTGTTCTTTTTGATGCAGACAAAGCTCTACCCACTACCCCACTCTGCCAGGGACACGAATGGTCCTTCCTAAGAAAATGTAAACAACAAACATACAAACCTATCTTCTTCTTTCTTTTCTTTGCCTGTTAAATCTACCTTTGGTAATTTTTCTGGTGGTGGATCTGAATGTGCTAGAAAGAACTATTTATTTGCTTAGCTTATTGGGTTTAGAAATGGTGGGCTGAAGTTGGTGATGTTGGCAATGCTGGCTGCAGTCTGTGCAGGGCTCAGCTTGTGGGGGAATCCACTTCCATATTTGCTGGTGAGGTTGTTGGCAAGCCTCAGGCTCTGGCTGGCTGTTGATTAGAGATTTTAGTCCCTTGCCACATGGACATCTCCACAGCTGCCCAGCTCACAACATGGCAGCTGGCTTCCCTCAGAGTGGGTGTGAGTGAGAGGGGCTACCCAAGATGGAACCCATAGTCTTCTTGTCACCTAGTCTTGGTAGTGACACCCCAGCACTTTTGCCATATTCTAATTTTCAGATGTGAATCACTAGGTCCAGCCCACATTCAAGGGGAGGGGATTACATACAGGTATGAATACCAAGAGGCACGGATCCTGGGGGGCCATCTTAAAGGCTGGCTACTACAACCTCTAACCTTACATTTGATCTTCTCCATCATCTGGTGACCTCATCACACAGTGCCTTTTAAGTGTAAATAACTTGTGTTCATTATCTATGGGCTGGTCTGATGCAGAGGTTAAAACCATGAACTCTTCTGGGATTTTATCTCCGCTCTACCGCTCTGATAGCTTTTGACCTCAGGCAAGTGACTCTGTGTCTCAGTTTCCCACCCATAAGATAGGGCTGATAAACATTGCTTCTTCTTGGGAGTTGTTGTGAAGATTGAGTTAATACATACTACAGAGCCATTAAAACTGTGGCTGGCATGGAGTAAGCACCATATGGGTACTTACAGTTACAGGTTTCCCCCCACCATCTGAAAGTAGAGTATTCCTATTAGGTTTTTCCGATATCTTAGGACACATCTTGCTAATGGATGCACAAAATAAATGGAGATAAAGCACAGATGCTCACAGAGTTCAAAGCTATGGCAGCTTTATGTTGAGTGAAATCGCCAGGGAAGGAGTTTGGGGGGGGCCACTCTCATGGCTTAGGGTGGACAATGCCTCGATAATGGCTCACTGTATGCTGAACACTATTGTACTTTTCACTTTTTCTCATAAAAGCAAAAGATCATTTTTTTTTTTATTCTTATGTTAATCCCCATACATTACATCATTAGTTTTAGATGAAGTGTTCCATGATTCATTGTTTGTGCATAACACCCAGTGCTCCATGCAGAATGTGCCCTCCTCAATACCCACCATCAGGCTAACCCATCCTCCCACCCCCCTCCCCTCTAGAACCCTGTTTGTTTTTCAGAGTCCATCGTCTCT
>NW_027837315.1:0-267 GCF_054177405.1 Leptonychotes weddellii
GCCGGGGGGCTGGGCCACGTACCTCGGGGGTGCCTGGGGGCTGGGCCACGTGCCTCGGCGCCAGGGGTGCTGGGCCACGTGTCTCGGGGTGCCAGGGTGCCCATGTTGAACTGCTTCCCAAAGCTGAGAATGCACCTGGCCTCTGCCCCAGCCTGCGCATCCTTGCCAGAATTACCCCCGCATTTGCGTTTTGTGGTCAGACGCACTCTAGGAGCCCATGGCCAGCAGCAGCCACCTTGGGTGGCCGCCACCCCAGCAGGATGTGCT
>NW_027837316.1:0-267 GCF_054177405.1 Leptonychotes weddellii
GTTGGACTCCCTGCTCCATGGGGAGCCTGCTTCTCCTTCTTCCTCTGCCCCTCCCCACCCCAGCTTGAGCTCTCTCTCTCAAATAAATAAAATATTTATAAATAAATAAATAAATAAATAAATAAATAAATAAATAAATGCAGCTGGACAGGATGTAGAATGTACACTGTCTATTGGCTAACCCAGATTTGGATGGATCACTTCAAAATAGGTACACTGAAAACATACAACATAAAACCCAAGACGAAGCATGAAAGGACAAGAGAT
>NW_027837317.1:0-267 GCF_054177405.1 Leptonychotes weddellii
CTATGGGACCGGAGGTCCCTCAGAGCCTAAGACGGGCTGCCTGTGTCCTTGAATGGAGAAGGGGCCGAGGGGAGAGGAGGCGGGTTTCACAGATGGCCCATCGGGCAGGGGACATCCATGGTTATGGGAGGAAACGGCCCAGTCTCAGGCCGCCACTACTGGGTGCGGGGACACGTGGATCCGCTGGTGACGTCCACGGATGTCTGCTCACCGGCGGCTCGTCTAACCTGCCTGTCCGTTGAAATCACCTGCACCACTTCCTAGAGA
>NW_027837318.1:0-267 GCF_054177405.1 Leptonychotes weddellii
TCACTCATATCAATGGCCGAACATTGTCTTGTTCCATTATTCAAAGACCCACTGAAGGTTGTTTTCTAGGATCAGCACTGAAGAGTTGATTAGCTAAAAATGTTAGCCATGTAATTTGAATATCTAGTTTTAAATGATATGGATTTTTTTGTGGGGATAAAACCAATTTTTGAGGTATATGGTAAAAAAAAAAAAAAAAGCCCTGGACCTTGATATTCTTAATAAATCCTCACTTCCCAAAAAAAAAAAAAAAGCAAAGATCCAGCC
>NW_027837319.1:0-267 GCF_054177405.1 Leptonychotes weddellii
GATCGAAGAAAAGAATAGCAACAACTCTCTGAACAGAAAAGCGACCACTTTCTGGAAGGTAGGACGTATGAAGAAGTGAATCTGAGGCGATATTCAGGAGGATAGACGGCAGGGGAGGGGGCCTCCATTGGCCACTTCTGGCAAGTGATAGAGCCACGGAGCACAAAATCTTAACTTTTAGAAGTCAGCTCCGCTGAGGTACGTCGCTCCGGTGGCTAAGCAGGGGGTGGAACCCTCGTGGGACAGCATGGTCTCAGGACCCTTGGG
>NW_027837320.1:0-267 GCF_054177405.1 Leptonychotes weddellii
AAGAGGGGCACCTGGGTGGCTCAGTCGTTGGGCGTCTGCCTTCGGCTCAGGTTCTGATCCCAGGGTCCTGGGATCGAGCCCCGCATCGGGCTCCCTGCTCGGCGGGGAGCCTGCTTCTCCCTCTCCCACTCCCCCTGCTTGTGTTCCCCTCTCGCTGTGTATCTCTCTGTCAAATAAATAAAATCTTAAAAAAAAAAAAAGAAGAAAATCTCACACCAGTTAGGATGGCTACTATCAGAAAAGCCAGAAAATGACAAATATTGGCAA
>NW_027837321.1:0-267 GCF_054177405.1 Leptonychotes weddellii
AAGGCCTAAGTACGTGGGCACCTTCAGCCCACAGTGGATGGCCAGTCGGCCCCTCCCTCCCTCACCCCAGGGCTTTATTTTCCTGCTTCCTCACCTGGTCATGGGGCGAATTTCACACGGCAGCGGGACGTCCATCCTCCTCCTTGGCAGGTTGCAACCCAGCAGTTTGGTGGAAGGTTCCAGCAAAGGCCACTCAGACCGGGAGACCTGCACAGCCGTGGCCCCTCGCTTCCTCCTGCCAGCCCAACCCTGCAGCTCCTGACAAGG
>NW_027837322.1:0-267 GCF_054177405.1 Leptonychotes weddellii
TGCTTCAATGTTTCCTTTCTATAAAGTAGTGCTTTGGTATTCCCATAGCGCTCCTCCTTCCCCAACAAATGCACAGTGTTCTGGCTCGATGCGAAATCTACAATGCAATATGCGTGCATTGTATGGGTTTGAAACCAAAGGATGAATGAAGCATTCAGAGACTTAATATTTGAAAAAAGGAGGCTCTGTTTTTATATTTTATTACAGGTACTAATATTTATAAAAATGAATTGTACCATGCTGCTACATGTTTTCAAGTACATATTG
>NW_027837323.1:0-267 GCF_054177405.1 Leptonychotes weddellii
GAGGGTGAGAGAGAATCTTAAGCAGACTCTGCGCTGATCACGCAAAGATCTCACAACCCCGGGGTCATGACCTGAGCCAAAATCAAGAGTCAGGTGCTCAACTGACTGAGCCACCCAGGCGCCCCACAGTTTGCTTTTAAAATTTTATCAAGATTTGTTTTGTGGTCGACGTAGTGAAAAGAAGGGCCATATGCACCCCGATGTTCACAGCAGCAATGTCCACAATAGCCAAACTGTGGAAAGAGCCAAGATGCCTTTCAACAGATG
>NW_027837324.1:0-267 GCF_054177405.1 Leptonychotes weddellii
TCGATCCCGGGACTCCAGGATCATGACCTGAGCCGAAGGCAGTCGCTCAACCAACTGAGCCACCCAGACGCCCCTATCCTAAATTGTTTTATAATTTCATTTTTGGATTTCTTATTTAGTCTAGTTTTCTTAACAGTATGTTGTTTCAAAAAAAACCCCAAACCAAACCAAAACAAAAAACCCAGACTCTGTTTAAATACAGAGAATGAACTGGTATTTGCTTAGAGGGAAGGCTGGTATGGGTGTGGGGGTGGGTTAAATAGACAA
>NW_027837325.1:0-2272 GCF_054177405.1 Leptonychotes weddellii
GTTCTCAGAGTCCATAGTCTCTCCTGGTTCATCTCCCCCCACCTCCGATTATCCCCCTTCATTTTCCCCTTCCTAACCTTCTTTTTCTTTAACATATAATGTATTATTTGTGTCAGAGGTACAGGTATGCAATTCAACAGTCTTGCACAATTCACAGCACTCACCGTAGCACATACCCTCCCCAATGTCTATCACCCAGCCACCCCATCCCTCAAAACCCCCACCACTCCAGCAACCCTCAGTTTGTTTCCTGAGATTAAGAATTCCTCATATCAGTGAGGTCATATGATACATGTCTTTCTATGATTGACTTATTTTGCTCGGCATAATACCCTCCAGTTCATTACATGTCATTGCAAATGACAAGATTTCATTCCTTTTGATGGCTGCATAACATTCCATTGTGTATATATAATATTCTGCATCTTCTTTATCTATTCATTTGATGATGGACATCTTGGCTCTTTCCATACTTTGGCAATTGTGGACATTGCTGTGATAAATATAGGGGTGCACGTACCCCTTTGGATCCCTACATTTGTATCTTTGGAGTAAATACCCAGTAGTGCTATTGCTGGATCGTATGGTAGCTCTATTTTCAACTTTTTTAGGAACTTCCATACTGTTTTCCAGAGTGGCTGCACCAGCTTGCATTCCCACCAACAGTGGAGGAGGGTTCCCCTTTCTCTGCATCCCTGCCAATATCGGTCGTTTCCTAATTTGTTAATTTTAGCCATTCTGACTGGTGTGAGGTGATATTTCATTGAGGTTTTGATTTGGATTTCCCTGATGCTGAGCGATGTAGAGCACTTTTTCATGAGCCAAATGTTGGCCATTTGGATGTCTTCTTTGGAAAAATGTCTGTTCATGTCTTCTGTCCGTTTCATGATTGGATCATTTGTTCTTTGGGCGTTGAGTTTGATAAGTTCTTTATAGATTTTGGATACTAGCCCTTTATCTGATATGTCATTTGCAAATGTCTTCTCCCATTCTGTAAGTTGCCTTTTGATTTTGTTGACTATTTCTTTTGCTGTGCAAAAGCTTCTTATCTTGATGAAGTCCTAATAGTTCATTTTTACCCTTGCTTCCCTTGCTTTTAGCGATGTTTCTAGGAAGAAGTTGCTGCAGCTGAGGTTGAAGAGGTTGATGCCTGTGTTCTCCTTTAGGATTTGGATGGACTCCTGTCTCACATTGAGGTCTTTCAACCATTTGGAGTCTATTTTTGTGTGTGGTGTAAGGAAATGGTCCAGTTTCATTCTTCTGCATGTGGCAGTCCAGTTTTCCCAGCACCATTTGTTGAAGAGACTGTCTTTTTTCCATTGGACATTCTTTCCTGCTTTGTCAAAGATTAGTTGACCATAGAGTTGAGGGTCCATTTCTGGGCTCTCTATTCTGTTCCATTGATCTATGTGTCAGTTTTTGTGCCAGTAACATACTGTCTTGATGATTATAGCTTTGTAATAGAGCTTGAAATCTGGAATTGTGATGCCACCAGCTTTGCTTTTCTTTTTCACAATCCTCTGGCTATTCGCAGTCTTTTCTGGTTCTACACAAATTTAGGATAATTTTCTCCATTTCTTTGAAAAAAGTTGATGGTATTTTGATAAGGATTGCATTGAATGTGTAGATTTCTCTAGGTAGCATTGACATCTTCACAATATTTGTTCTTCCAATCCATGAGCATGGAACGTTTTTCCATTTCTTTGTGTCTTCCCCAATATCTTTTATGAGTATTTTATACTTTTCTGAGTACAGATCCTTTGCTTCTTTGGTTAGATCTATTCCCAGGGATCTTATGCATTTGGGTGCAATTGTAAATGGGATGGACTCCTTCATTTCCCTTCCTTCTGTCTTGTTGTTGGTGTATAGGGTTGACACTGATTTCTGTGCATTGATTTTATATCCTGCCACTTTACTGAATTCCTGTATGAGTTCTAGAAGTTTAATGGCGCAGTCTTTTGGGGTTTCACATAAATTATCATATCATCTGGAAACAGTGAGAGTTTGACTTATTCTTTGCCAATTTGGATGACTTTATTTCTTTTTGTTGTCTGATTGCTGTGGCTAGGACTTCTAATACTATGTTGAATAACAGTGGTGATAGTGGACATCACTGCTGTGTTCCTGACTTTAGGGGGAAAGCTATCAGTTTTTCCCCATTGAGAATGATATTCGCTGTGGGTTTTTCATAGATGGCTTTTATGATATTGAGGTATGTACCCTCTATCCCTATACTCTGAAGAGTTTTGGTCAAGAAAGGATGCTGTACTTT
>NW_027837326.1:0-267 GCF_054177405.1 Leptonychotes weddellii
ATCGCCTATCTTTCATAGTTTCTAGTCTACCTGATTACATTGACATCAATGTCGCCATTATATTTACAAATATTGCATAGTATATATGCTCGGCGTTTACAGGTGTCTACTTGCCAGGGACAAAGCATGTCTCAGGCTACAAGGACCCACAGGTGTCCTGAATTGGGAACGCATCCTGTTTACACTTGCCAGACTTTCAGTTGCTGCAAGACACACATGACACGTCATGTCTTGAAGTTGATGGAAAGATGTTCATTTAACAAGTGC
>NW_027837327.1:0-267 GCF_054177405.1 Leptonychotes weddellii
CCGCCCTGCGGCTGGTCTCCCCTGCGGCTGGTGTCCTGGCTCCCAGCCCCACCGCGCCCCCTACCCCCAGGGAGGGGACTGTGGTCGCTGCCTCGGGGAGCTGGGCCTGGGCAATGCTGGGAGGAGGCGGCCGAGCCTCAGCGGCCAGGCCGGCAGGGGAATGGGCTCACTGCCAGGTGGAGTTTGGGGGGCTGGGGGGCGGGTCACCAAGAGGGATGTGGGGTGCCCACTCAGGGTGGGCCCTGGACGGAGCTGGCTCCTCCCTCC
>NW_027837328.1:0-267 GCF_054177405.1 Leptonychotes weddellii
AGGAGGGAGGGAGATAAAAATAGAGATAGAAAGAGAGAGAGATACAGAGAGAGGGAGAGAGAAGAAGGAGGAGGAGGAGAAGAAGAAGAAGAAGGAGGAGGAGGAGGAGGAAAAGAAGATGACAGAGAAGGAGAAGGAGAAGAAAGAAGAGGAGGAGGGGGAGGAAGGAGAGGGGGAAGAGGAGGGGGGAGGGAGGGAACAAGGGGTAAGGAAAGAAAGAGAGAGGTAAAAATAGAGATAGGGAGAGAGAGAGAGAGAGAGAGAGAG
>NW_027837329.1:0-267 GCF_054177405.1 Leptonychotes weddellii
AAAGTCAAAGTGCAGAAAAGAAGGCAAAATCTAATTATACAGTGTAAAACAAATACTATATAATAAGTCAGGAAGAAAATGGCAGAACTAAGGCAGTGAAGAAGAATAAAAAAAAAAGTTTCTAGGGGGGCGGAGCAAGATGGCGGAGGAGTAGGAGACCTGGATTTCGTCTCCTCTCAGGAATTCAGCTGGAGAGGGACCAAACCATTCTGAACACCTACAAACTCAACAGGAGATCGAAGAAAGGAATAGCAACAACTCTCTGAA
>NW_027837330.1:0-267 GCF_054177405.1 Leptonychotes weddellii
ATCATATGATCTCACTGATATGAAGAATTCTTAATCTCAGGAAACAAACTGAGGGTTGCTGGAGTGGTGGGGGGTGGGAGGGATGGGGTGGCTGGGTGATAGACATTGGGGAGGGTATGTGCTATGGTGAGCGCTGCGAATTGTATAAGACTGTTCAATCACAGACCTGTACCTCTGAAACAAATAATACATTATGTGTTAAAGAAAAACAAAAAAAGAAGATAGCAGGAAGGGAAAAATGAAGGGGGGGAAATCGGAGGGGGAGAC
>NW_027837331.1:0-267 GCF_054177405.1 Leptonychotes weddellii
TTTTTGGGGGGGCATCGAGGTGGCTCAGTTGGTTAAATATCTGACTCTTGATTTTGGCTCAGGTCATGATCTCAGGGTCGTGAGATTGAGCCCTGTGTTGGGTTCCATGCTCAGTGGGGTATCTGCTTGAGATACTCTCTGCCCCTCTCCCTCTGTCCCTACCCCCTCTTCAGTCACACCCATGAGAATGCATGCGTGCACTCTCTCTCTTTCTCTTAAAACAAAACAAAACAAAACCAAAAAAAAAACCCCAAACTTTTTTTTTTT
>NW_027837332.1:0-267 GCF_054177405.1 Leptonychotes weddellii
GCACTACAAGTTTAATGTCACTCAGTGAATTTTACAAGGAAACTTTAGATATTTCTGATTCAGGTGTTTCTGGTTTATAATATCAAAATGTGTTCTTTGGTTAAACATGCTCTTTGATCGGGACTTTATGTAACTACTACAACAATACTGTGAGAAGAATACATTTCAATCTATTTTCAGTTAAATTTGGTTTTGAAACCTAATTAATTATAATGCACATATGGCACCTTCCTCCGACTGGTGCCTTTCTTTTTTTTTTTTTTTTTT
>NW_027837333.1:0-267 GCF_054177405.1 Leptonychotes weddellii
TATTGCCTGTAAGGTGACTGTTACTGTATATTGTCTGTGTTCCTTTCTGGTCTATGTTGCTTTTAGGATCTCTCTTTGCTTAGAGGACCCCTTTCAATATTTCTTGTAGGGTTGGTTTCATGTTTGCAAATTCCTTTAGTTGTTGTTTGTCCTGGAAGCTTTTTATTGCTCCTATTTTCAATGATAGCCTCACTGGATATAGTATTCATGGCTGCATATTTTCTCATTTAGTGCTCTGAATATATCATGCCAGTCCTTTTTGGCCTT
>NW_027837334.1:0-267 GCF_054177405.1 Leptonychotes weddellii
AAGGATGGAAGCCGGGCCTTGTTAGGCTCCCGCCAAGGAGCGGTCTTCCTCTGACCCCTTGAACCCCTGCCCTGCAGGAGCCCCCCCATGCCACCCTCCAAGGCTCCGCTCCCCGGGGCAGCCCTTCGGAGCGCCCCAGCTGTAATTAGTCAGCCGCATCGGCTCCCGCCCTTGGGCGGCTTTGTGGCACAGTTCCCTCCGAACTGTTCAGTTAGTGGCTGCAAGAATGAGGGCGAGTGTAGCATCATGGCGGCTGCTTTCCAGGTC
>NW_027837335.1:0-267 GCF_054177405.1 Leptonychotes weddellii
CTTGGGCATGTTTATATGATACCTTAGGACCCTTGGCACTTGGCTGGGGATTGATTTGGAGCTCAGAGGGCGGGATGAGTGTCTTCCTCTGAGGCTGGAAGAAAGAAGAGGAGGAAAGGTCAAGATTTAGGTAAATGTGTTGGTGTGAAGGAAAGACTTTGAGAAAGATGAGCCTGATAACATAGATTTTTTTTTTTTTTCAAAGACTCAGGGGAAGGAGTATTTGCCAAAAGTGAGGGGCCGAGGTGGGGGGCAGGCTCAGCTTGA
>NW_027837336.1:0-2272 GCF_054177405.1 Leptonychotes weddellii
GTAACATAATAAAATTTAAAAATAAAAAAAAGAACATACAAGCACTAACTATAAAAAAAGGTTGATAAATTAAGGCTATAATAAATTTGAAATCTTCTGGCCATAAAAAATACATTATTAAGACAAGGGAAAAACAAATCATAAAGCAAATAAACATATAAAACATATGTGTGTATGTCTATCTATATGTATATATGTATATTGAAGATTTCTTAAATCTTCCTACATATAGATGAGGAAAAGACTGACAATGCAATAGAAAAATGCAGAAGTTCAAAAGTAAAAGCAAAAAGGGGCACCTGAATGTCTCAGTCAGTTAAGCATCCAACTCTTGACTTTATATCAGGTTGTGATCTCAGGGTTGTGAGTTTGAGTCCTGTGTTGGCCTCCATGCTGGGGGTGGAACCTACTTTAAAAAAAAAAAGTAAAAGCAAAAACTCATAAAGCATCCTAAAAGCAAATAGTAGACTGCTAAAATTTGAAAGAAACATACTGCAATATTTCTAATCTCAACAGATTTTTTGAAATATATATCCATAAAAGTTATGCTGAGTGGGAGTCCATTCTAGTAAGTAATAATATTCATATTAGGAAACTTTCAGGCAGAAATGTCTTTGTATTACTTTTCAAAAAGAAGAGAATTACAGAAGAAAGTATTAGAAAAAGAAAAGAAAAATGGACCAAAAAATAGAACATAAAGCCTATCCAAATAGCCAATGAAAGTATATAACAGGTGGCCTCAGTAGTGATCAAAGAAATGCAAACTGAATCACACTACACCACATACCACTATGGCTAAAATTAAATTTTTGACAATACCTATGCTTTACAACTCTATGGAACAGCAGAAACCTCATGAACTGCTGGTGGGAGTATAAATCAGTGCAACAAATTACTTTGTCATTATGCACTAAACTGAATATACTTTCCAATAATTCTGCTCCTTGGTATATACCCATTAGAAACCATACCTGTGTTCCTCAAGAGACAGACATTAGTTGTGATTGCCAAAGGCAAAATACAACCTAAATGTCCATTAACAATAAAATAGACTAATAATATAGTCTCATAATAGAGCACTATACAGCAGTGAAAATAACAAAATACAGCTACATATAACAATGTGAATAGCTCTCTCAAAATACAGTCAGGAAAAAGAAGCTTGTTCTGGACATTCTCCATTTGCCCCTCCAGGTCCACTCTCCATCAAACTCTGCTCATCCCTGTGCCTAGGAGCCCAAGCAGTATGGATTTCTTCAAGCTGGCTACTTGCTGCTCTATGGATTTTGGTCAGATCCCACCAATAAGAGACAGATAAGAGGGCAAGAGAAGGGAAGTCAGGATATTTGTCCCTGTAGACTCTCTCTGCCAAGGCATAATCAGTAGTGGCTACATTTTTCTACCCAAGACCACATTTCCTGTCAAGCAGCTCTTGGCTGCTTACAGCAATAGGGAGCACAGGGTTCCTAATTGCTTACCCCTGCAGGCCTATAGGTAGTAAAGGCTCCCCACTTCCCCACTAGAGTTAGCCCTGGGGAACTGCAACATCCCTTGTCAATATTCTTTATGAAACTCTTTTATATCCTCCTTTTGAAGATGCTGTTTGTTTCCTGCCAGGAAACCGACCAATACAAAGCCCAACCCAAAATACTTACAAAATACCTTCATATAAAGTTAAAAAAATAGACAAAACTAAACTACAATTTGAGGGAATGTATACATGGGTGATGAAATTACAAAGAAAAGGAAGGTAATAATTACCACGAAAGTCAGGAGAGTGGTTAATTTGTGGGAGGGGAGGGAGATGTGATTGGGAAGGAACACACGATGGGATTCTGAGGTGCTGGAAATGTTCTGTTTATTTACCTGAGTGATGGTTAAATACTGTTTTACCTTATAATAATTTATTAAGCTGTACATTTATGCTTTATGCATTTTTACCATATGGTTGTCATCATTCATCATAAAAACATCTTAGGAAAAAATAAAATAAGAGGGAAATTTTGATTGCTTCATCCCTTTACATGGGCTGCATCCTATTAAATGTGCTACTGTTTTAAGAACATAGATATCGAGACGATGGACTCTGAAAAACTAACAGGGTTCTAGAGGGAGGGGGGTGGGAGGATGGGTTAGCCTGGTGGTGGGTATTGAGGAGGGCACATTCTGCATGGAGCACTGGGTGTTATGCACAAACAATGAATCATGGAACACTTCATCTAAAACTAATGATGTAATGTATGGGGATTAACATAAGAATAAAAAATAAAAA
>NW_027837337.1:0-267 GCF_054177405.1 Leptonychotes weddellii
AGAGGGTCCCTTCCTCTGCCTGCTTTGGTTTGTTTGAATTTGCTTATAGCTCTGTAAGGAGGCTGGCCGTTTCCTTAGCTAAGGCTCAGCTCTGTCATCTGTCCTGAGCGGATGCCTTGGCAAAGCCACCCTCCCTGGCCCATGGAGAGCAGGAGCCAAGCTCCCACGTCCAGCTGCCTGGAAGCCCGTCCGGCCACCCTCGCAGACTCCTGGTGCTTCTCGCCCAGAGCTGACATGCGTGGGTTCATGCTCCACACTCGACAGTTG
>NW_027837338.1:0-267 GCF_054177405.1 Leptonychotes weddellii
CTGAGTCGGCTGGAAGACTGACTCAATCTCGGCGGCTGCCGCGCCAACCGGATCCCGCTCAGAGCCTTACCAGTGCGGGTGGACGGAAACGCGCAAATCGTGCCCTGATCTTGGTCCCGAGGCAGCGGCTCGGCCCACACAGACCGCCACCGGCAGTCGAGCCCTTCCTTACCTGTGAAG
Source organism: Leptonychotes weddellii (assembly GCF_054177405.1). Lineage (NCBI taxonomy): Eukaryota > Metazoa > Chordata > Mammalia > Carnivora > Phocidae > Leptonychotes > Leptonychotes weddellii. Next base: position 181 of record NW_027837338.1, read on the forward strand.
CCCGGCTTCCGGAGAGTCTCAGATTCCAGAAGCCGCGATTCCTTCCTTCCCTCTTTCCTTGATCCACGGGCCAGCTTCTCTTTGCTC
>NW_027837339.1:0-267 GCF_054177405.1 Leptonychotes weddellii
GGTAAAGTATTCCTTCTGTTCGTTAATTTTACTCCTGAGTCCACTGAATTGCCTTTCTGAGCTGCTTTTTTTTTTTTTTTTGTAGTTTGTTGAATTTCTTCATAACACATATTTTGAATTCTCTCTCAGTTAGATTCCCATCTTCTGTGACTTTGAATTTGGTTGCTGGAGAATTGTCATTTTCTTTTTGTGATACCATATTATCATGATTTTTCATGGTGTTTGATGAAATGTGCCTCTAATAGTGCATTTGAAGTAATAAATACC
>NW_027837340.1:0-267 GCF_054177405.1 Leptonychotes weddellii
GAGGAACCCATGTGAATTTTCTTTTTTTTTTTTTATTTTTTTTATTTTGTTTTTTTTTTAATTAATTTATTTATTTATTTTTATTCTTATGTTAATCCCCATACATTACATCATTAGTTCTAGATGAAGTGTTCCATGATTCATTGTTCGTGCACAACACCCAGTGCTCCATGCAGAACGTGCCCTCCTCAATACCCACTACCAGGCCAACCCATCCTCCCACCCCCCTCCCCTCTAGAACCCTCAGTTTGTTTTTCAGAGTCCATC
>NW_027837341.1:0-267 GCF_054177405.1 Leptonychotes weddellii
GGAGGGAGGGGGACTTGGTCCAGGACATTCTGTGTCCCTGTCAAGCATCACCTACGGGCTCGATGCCACTGGCCTGGGGACAGCTTAGGTGCCTCTGCGGCCGCCCAGCTCACCCCCTGCTTGGTGGGAGCCCCTGAGGGCACAAGGCTGTGTGTGCAGAAGCAGATGGAATCGGGCATGCTCTGACTGCCTTTTGGAGGTCAAAGATCCCCTGAGCTGGTGACGAGTGTGAATCGAAGGGCTTTGTGGACGTTTGGGGTCCGGCAC
>NW_027837342.1:0-267 GCF_054177405.1 Leptonychotes weddellii
TCTAATGTATTTAGTCAATTTTGACATGCACATTGTTTTTTTACATTAGGAATGCATCTTATCATTGGTGGGGTCTTAGATTTGATGAAATAGGACCTTCATTTATTCAATAGATAGTTGTTGGGCATCTATTACAGATCAGACACTATATTTAGCCTTGGGTTCCAGTTTTGAGCAAAATAACACAGTCCCTGTCCTCTAAGAAGTACAGGATTATATGAGAGAGCATAGCAGAGGGGCTCTATTTAGATAGAAAGGTCAGGGAGG
>NW_027837343.1:0-267 GCF_054177405.1 Leptonychotes weddellii
AAAAAACCTGTTAATCCACATGTTCTGATTACACGGACATATTGATAAAAACTAGATGTCCTAGAGATAGATTGTCTTCTTCCCCATCTGCCCTGGACTCACGTGAGGCCACAGTCCCGGGAGCTTACGTCAGCTCTGCGGAACCAAATTTTTCATTGCTTGGTTGTGTCAGTGTCTACACTCGATGGGAGGCAGTGTTCACGCATCTTTCCAGTCTGCCTTTGTTCTTTCAAAGGCCCTCCTTAGAATACCTGTTTGCAGTTTTCT
>NW_027837344.1:0-267 GCF_054177405.1 Leptonychotes weddellii
AACCAAACTTCCAACTGAGTGCTTCCTAGGGGTGAGGTGCTATGCTGAAGGCTTTATTTTTTTTTCTTTAAGATTTTATTTATTTACTTGAGAGAGAGAGTGAGAGAGAGAGCATGAGAGGGGAGAGGGTCAGAGAGAGAAGCAGGCTCCTCGCCGAGCAGGGAGCCCGATGCGGGACTCGATCCAGGGACTCCAGGATCATGACCTGAGCTGAAGGCAGTCGCTTAACCAACTGAGCCACCCAGGCGCCCTGTGCTGAAGGCTTTA
>NW_027837345.1:0-267 GCF_054177405.1 Leptonychotes weddellii
GGGCACGAGGACCCCAGCTCTCTCCCAGTGTGGTCCCCTCAGGAGCGGCTCTCTTCTCCTGCGACCTTATTCTGCCGTGAATTCTTTGGACAATGCCTGATTTACTGCCCTTTCCCTTTGCTCCTTACTCCCCACTTGGTGGAGTGAGCCTTGCAGAGGTTGCTTTGCCCTCGCCACGAGGGCCTCTGGCTGCTGCTGGCCGGGCCTCTGCTCCTCTCATCAGCTTCCCTAGCACAGCCAGGGGCCCCACGGACCTGCCCACGGGCC
>NW_027837346.1:0-267 GCF_054177405.1 Leptonychotes weddellii
TATGTAGCTCTAGTAATCAGAATTGTGTGGTTCTGGCAGAGCACCAGACACATGGATCAATGGAGCACAATAGAGGACCCAGAAATAGATCCAAATATGTTCAACTGATTTTTGACCAAGGTCAAAAGTAAGTCAGTGGAGGAAAGAGACTTTTCAACAAATGGTTCTGGAGCAATTAGACATCCATAGGCAAAAAAAAAAAGTCTTCAACCTAAATCTCACACCTTATACAAAAATTAATTCAAAATGGATCATGGACTTAAAATG
>NW_027837347.1:0-13400 GCF_054177405.1 Leptonychotes weddellii
GTCATTAAGCGTCTGCCTTCGGCTCAGGTCATGATCTCAGGTTCCTGGGATCGAGCCCCAAATCGGGCTCCCTGCTCTGTGGGGAGCCTGCTTCTCCCTCTCCTCCTCACTTGTGCTCTCTCTCTCACTATCTCTGTCTTTCTCTCTCAAATAAATAAAATCTAAAAAAAACACAAAACACCACTGTCAAATCTTAGATTTATAAAACTTGCTGTAGTTAATTAATTGTGGTCTTTTAAGGCCTCACCACAGGTTATCAATCAGTGCCAATTAACTACCAATTAATTAATTAATAACATTAACTAATTAACTGTTAGAGTAATTTCATACACTGTCCTCCTTACCCAGGGATGACAAATATTCTGTTACTACATATTTATGAGATCTGTGAATAATATATAGCTTCATTTTGCATATTTTATGCTTTATCTAAATAACATCTTACTGTCTCTGATCTGCAACTTGCTTTGTTGAAAACTTTTGAGATTTATCTAAGTTGACATATTTAGGTCTGGGTCCTTTATTTCCACTGATGTATAGAATTCTAATTTGTAAATATATCATAAGTCATTTATCAATATCTATTAATGGACATTTAGGCTATTATGAAGTTGGAATTTTTTGTTACCCATTATTATTTTAGTATAATCTTGTGTAAACACATATGAACAACCAATCACTGTATTTGATGTAAAATAAAAAAAGTAACAAAATAAAATCTAAACTTCCAGTAAGAACAGGGTAATCCATTTAAATTTCTGTTTCTATGAAATTGTCAGAGTATTTACTTAGACCTATTCTTCTGAAGAAACATAAAACACTTTTACAGTTCAATTTTAAGTGCACTAGGTTCAATTTTTTAAAAAGTGTTAATTGTGAAGTGAGAGACTGTTATCAGGTGCAGTGATCAAGAGGACAGCTTTTAAATCAGATGCCAGTGGGCTCCTGGATCTGCTATTGATTGGCTGAGAGACCTTGGGCAGGGTGTTTAACCTCTTTAAGTCTCAGTTCCTCTGAATAAAAAAGGGGATAACTGTTGAACCCAGTTATAGGGTTATTGTAAATGAGATGTAAATGCATAAAAGCTAAGGGTTGGCATACAGTAAGAAAGCACCAATAAATAGGAAAAAAAAGCCTGCCAACAAATTTGAGAGACTTTATATTTAGACATATATATATATATGAAGACATATATAGGCTTATATATATATATATGAAGACTTATTTACATATATATTTAAAATTTCATTAATTTAAGCAAGCCATATTTTTACATTAGACTTGGACAATTGTTATTTTTATAACAAAAACTTCTGAGAAGTCTTTGAGGTCAATACTATAATTCTCCGTACAGATAAGCCCCTGTAAAGTGGGATATTTTTGTAAACTCAGAAGTGAAACGTTATTAGAATTTGAAAATTCACCCTGGCATGCAGAATTCTAATCCTTCACAACTTGTTTCAAAGTATCACATCGGTGGGAACAGGAGCCCCTTTCTTCTAACATGGTTAAGGATTTGTGAGTACAAAAATGAGCATTATTTTGTTAATAATGAAACAAGTATTTTTTATTATTAATAAGATACCAAGTATATAAAGAGGGAAACTTTGGAAATCACTGTATGTGGAAATTGGGTTGAATGAAAAATGGTGATGCAGACTTTTAAAGTGCCACCACAGGTTCTCTATTTGGGGTGTCAACATGGTGCTTTTTAACTCCAAAACGCGACTGGGAAAGACTCAGTCATGCTGTGGCCAACCGCGATTCTGCCCAAGAATAAGCATAGTCTACTCTTAACAGAAATGGGTTTGTGTAGCTAAATATTCAATACTTGCTGGAGTTCCAGGACAGGAATGCGATGGGTCTAAGCCTGTCTTTTGTATGTTAATGAGCTTTCACAACAAAGGTTTATGAATTAACCGAGAGGGAAGTATTCTTGAAGGAAGACATTTATCTCCTTATTGCCTCCTGTGATGGATTGTTCATAGCTAAGGCAACACCAGGCCTGAACCAAATCTCCAGCTGCCCTATATAGTTTATACAATCTCCTTTTCAATAACACAAAGCCAGGGCAGTCCCACTACCAGACCAGTACTTCTTCAGGAATCTTCTCCTACTATGACAGAATAGGACCGTCTGTAATACAAATCAACACTATTATTTTCAAAGTAAGCACTTTAAAAGGTTGCTTGAACAAGAAAAGATGAATTTGCCGGGTTGTACGCTATCTTGGAGTTCAAGTAAGATTACACCGGAATTGCATTGCACTGAGTGTTACATTTTATCCTGATGCGTTTTAAGTTGAACTGGGTAAACAGTGTTAGATATTCTAGAAGTGTTAATATGCAAGATGCTGTGATTAGGTATGATTATTTTGTAAAACTACTGCACTTTATTTTTTATTGTTCCTTTGATCTCTAGCAGGTAGTGAAAATGAAATTTGTAACTTAAAATATGTTGTCTTTGATGCAGAAATTAATTTTCATGTTGCAAATTTACTGATTTCTAAAATGTTATAGCTGGATGGTGAAAAAAAAAACCTTTAGTCTGCAAAAAATGATGCCACTTTCTGTTTCTTTTTCAAATTTTGTCTAAAGCCATTTTATATTTTAAAGTCTTGAATCTTAATTGAAGGTGAGGGACCTATACCCGATGACTTGATACAAACTTTTGAGAAACAGCAGGAAGTTTGAACTTATATAAGGCAGTTGCACTTAAATGATCACAGTTGAATAAGGATTAGTTTTCTTGTTCTACCATTAGCTTTTTTTCTTGTATATAGCATAGGATTGGGGACTACCTTTTTGTTGGTTTGTTTTTTAAAAATATAAATATATATATGTATATATACATATATATATATTTCCACTCTTACTGTTTGTTTATATTCCACTAATTCCCTACCAATGATTTTCAAAAGGTTTTCTGCTATGTAATTCTAATTTTTATTATGTGTGCTAATTAATTCTGTGGTTCCTTGATGTGATTGAAGACTATCAATAAAGGGGCAATTTCACATATAACCTTCAGTATTTTAAAAAATGGTATACTGTGAAATGCTCCTGAAACCGTGTATTTTGACAAGGCCTGCTTCCACTTAAACATGTATAAAGTCAGCAGGCAAGTTTCTCAATAATCTAACAATCAGTTATTTCACCTGTCATCTCACATCAAGCCATAATTTTCCTATGGTAGTATTTAACTTACCTGACTCTAGCCACTGTTTATGTATTTCTGTAGCTTGTAAAACATCTAGTTATCGCTCTATTTTAGCTTGTTCGTTCTAATGATTTATTTTCATTTTCTTTAGGATGCAGATCTGCCGCTAACTGGATTTGATTTATAAGAGAGAACTCTACAGTTAATGGCCACTCTTGTCATGTTGCTACTGTGGAAAACAGAATGGTCGATAGGATATGGTTTGATAAATAGTGATGATTGAAGATGCTACTTCAATCCATGTGAAATCAATGGGAGATACTGGCTGCATAAAGAGTTTTCTGAGCTTTTCTTGACAAGCTCACCTTGAAGAAGTTGGAGGTGGAGGTGTATTCTACCATTATACTTTCTTTCTCAAGCGGATACAAATACCTTTGCCTCACTGTAACCAGACAACTACACAACTAATGTGGGACCATGGCACTGCCCAGATGCATGTGGCCAAATTATGTTTGGAGAGCAGTAATGGCATGCTTGGTACACAGGGGATTGGGTGCCTCATTGACTCTCTGCGTGTTGGGATGTTTACTTCAGGCTGCCCATGTGCTTTCACAAAAATTGGATGATGCAGACCCACTGGTGACTACCAACTTCGGCAAGATAAGGGGGATTAAGAAAGAACTCAATAATGAAATTTTGGGGCCTGTTATTCAATTTCTTGGAGTTCCATATGCAGCCCCACCCACAGGGGAACATCGTTTTCAGCCTCCAGAACCACCATCCCCCTGGTCAGATATCAGGAATGCGACTCAGTTTGCTCCCGTGTGTCCCCAGAATATCATTGATGGCAGATTGCCAGAAGTCATGCTTCCTGTGTGGTTTACTAATAACTTGGATGTGGTTTCATCATACGTACAAGACCAGAGTGAAGATTGCCTATATTTAAACATATACGTTCCAACTGAGGATGGTGAGTTTACTGCAGGAAAAGCAGGGAGATAAATTTATATTTTCTTTTCTATTCTAAGTTCTAACAATATTAATTCATGCATACTGGTAGCATGCATGGCTTTTCCTGTTGGCATGTAGACATATTTTACATGCTTGCATGCCGCTCTTTTTGTTTATGTGTGTTAGTGTATCTGTTCTTATTTTTTTCCTGTGCCTACTTATTTTCTTTCCTCCACAGCACGTATATTTAGGTAGAAATGGGTTCCTAATTTCCATTTCCTACAGAATGACTTCTGAGAAGATGCATCAACATGTCTCCATTGCATGTGCAGGCTCAACGAATTGGGGATCTTTCGCACTCAGTAAATGCAGGAGCATATTAAGTTAGATAGTGGTGTTGCATGTTCCGGCGGTCTGTGATGGAGCGCCATGTTATTTTCTAGTCTTTTATTCATTTTTCAGTAAAAAGAATATCCAAGGAATGTGCCAGAAAACCCGGCAAGAAAATATGTAGAAAAGGAGGTATGTATAAAAGTGGAAATAAAAAATGGGGGAAAAAGCTTGCAGAGGAAGAAGATATTCTCCCTAAGGACGATTTGTTGGTGCTGGGAAGTAAATGGTTAGGTGATATCTGGAATTTAATGAAGCGTGTCAAGGAATAGAAAGATGATCAGGGAGAGCTGAGTAGATAATATTGACAAAGCTCATTGGTGGTGCCTTGTGTTCTGGCTCTGGTAGCATCAATAGGAATTGATCTCTGCTCTGAGTTTGTGTTTAGAGGAAAAGATACTTAGGCTATGACATTGCCTGCAAGGAACCCAAACGATGCTGCCTTGCCAACTGGTTGACTTTTTCTCTGAACCCTGTCCTCCAGATACAGATTTCTGTTCTTCTTAAAACTGATCAGTTCAGTCACAAACCTAGTTTTTTGCTTGTTTATTCTTAGCTACTTCTCAATGCCCATGAACTTTCTCCTATCAGGGTAAAATTGCCATAACTGTTGGGCAATTATCATTATTAAGTAATGGTATTTTTTTTCCCCAAATAGTCTATATTTTCCATTACTCTTCCAGAAAAGAATGAGATTTTGCAGATTTTTATACTAAATATTTACAGTCTTAAAATTACTTTAACATTTTTGTATTTATGTTAAACAATTTAAAACATAGGGAAAAACATGATTCAGAAGCTACAATTAAATCAACCTTCAAATCATCCTCTAGCCAGATTGAGTAAATGTAGACACTGACAGCTGCAAGCTTGCATCTGAATGTAGCTTGTCCACACTCCATTTTTATATAACATCCAGTAAATCACTCATAGGAGAGTATGATTTTCTAGGGCAGTAAATCATCTAAGTGTTATTTTGACCTTATTCATAGCTTTGTAGAATTTCCAATCTTCATACAGAAGTTATATTAATATTCTAGTGCTATACATTCTATCTCTCTATGCACTTCTATGCTGGCTGGACCAAGTCAGATTTCATTACAACATCCTTGTGGGGCAGGGAGTGTCTAAACTGTTCTGTTTTACAAGGATTGCATTATATGGAAGAGCTTCATATAATAAAATTCTCAACTGCCGATCAGAGTATTTGCATTAAATTGAGTTTTGTTTTGTTTTGTTTTTGTTTTTATTTCTTTGGTCATACTAGTAGAATGGGATTTGACCTTTATTGTATTATTGATGCCACGATTTGGGTTAAAAGCACAGTATACTTGAGAAGGTGGATATAGAGAGCACAAAGTGTTTTAAACAACTAAAACAAAGTCTCTTGTTTTTCCCCAAATGAGAATAACTGCAGTAATTTACATGCCTTCAACTAATGTACAATACTGCAGTGGTTATTATTATGCAGCTTATCAAGCATGTGTAATTAGCTAAGTGACTTTCACCTCCTATCACAAAGATGTTGATTCACAAAGTCATAAATAAAGATGCTATTGAAGAATGTATAAATAGAGCATAATACATGAAAATATGTACAATCAAGAAAATGATAAGGATACCGAAAAGGTAAGCTAGTGAGAAAGTGACCTTTCTTCTCATGCAACTTCAGGGGGGCATAGATTCATTAGAAAATTATTTTTTTTGTTCTTTGGATTATTGGTTCCATCGGCTGTATGAGAGAGTTGGCAAAGAGGTGTGTAAGGCTGTGTTAAGGCAAAGGTGTGTGTAAGCAATTTACTTTGGCAAACTTTGAACTAATTTCTCATTAGCCTGAGGATCAAATCTGTAGTTACTTACTTCAGTCTGTGTGGCTTATAGTCCAAATCTATTGTGTTTTTATGGTAAGCAGTTTAAAAAATTATTTTGTGTTGGTATTTAATATATCCTACTATTGTTAAATAAGTTTTGTTCAATTATTAGCTGTTTGTATATTACCCCAAAGTCTAAATAACAAAGATTTTAAATGTAGTTTTCTATATAATAACCTTTTTTAAACTAAATAAAACTAAAGTTTAGAACTTGACGTTAAGCAGAGGAGTAGAATTTTTTTTTCCAAACTTTTAACTTTTTTTCCTTCTTTATCATGGAGAGTCTCTTTTGGTCATTTCAAGAAATCATATTATTCTGGTTCAAGAAAATATTAGTCACTTCATATCTACGCATATACCAATATATATTGCATATGGATCATAAATTCTCCAACTGAATTCTAGAAGTTTATAAATGATGGTTCAGGAACTATAGGAATAGGTGTGTTGCATTTTATAGGTGTTAAAGATATTTTCGTTTGTTATTATTTATCTGTTTTTTTAATTATGTAAGGTCACCTTCTAAGGCAGATGGATCCCCATCCCTGTGCCAAGTACACTATAATCTGTGCATACTGTATTAATCCAAAACTATTTCTTAACTGCCTTAATCATGTACTCTTCAAGGGAGTCAGTAATGAATGAAACAAAGATCTTTCTTCCCATAGAACTTACTGCATTTAAGTAAGTTTAAAAAGAACAAAGCATTTTCTCCACTTTATATAACAGGAAGAAAATCTTTTACTTCCTCAAAAAATGCCTTGCTATAGTTTTTTCTTAAATATTTATTTATTTATTTGAGAAAGAGAGAGAGAACATGAGTGGGAGGAGCAGAGGGAGAGGGAGAGAGAGAATCTCAAACATACTCCACGCCCAGTGCGGAGCCTGTCAAGGAGCCCAAAATGGAGCCCTAGGTGGAGCTTGACTCATGACCCTGAGATCACGACCCTCAGATCACAACCTGAGCCTAAACCAAGAGTCTGACGCTTAACCGACTGCACCACCCAGGCTATAGTTTTTTTTTAAAGATTTTATTTATTTATTTATTAGAGAGCGAGCGAGAGAGAAACAGCGTGAGAGAGGAGAGGGTCAGAGGGAGAAGCAGGCTCCCCGCTGAGCCGGGAGCCCGATGTGGGACTCGATCCCAGGACCCTGGGATCGTGACCTGAGCCGAAGGCAGTTGCTTAACCAACTGAGCCACCCAGGCTCCCAGGCTATAGTTTTTAAATAGAGCTTTTATAATATTTTCCTGTGCAGTTGAAGAAAAAAAAAATTTTTATCAATAGGCTTCCTCTCATTTAAAGCAGGTCCCAGTTGCACTTTTCAATCTATCTTTTTATATTTCCCATGATAGTTTTAGCCATACGTTAATTACTCTCTAGATATTTCTTCAGGGTTTTATTCTTGCAAAATTGAAAGATGAGTGCTTAAAATGGGATGACTGTCAACACTGGGCCAAATAGGCAGATAACATGCAACAGAAACTGGAATTTGGATGTAGAAAAGATATTACTATCTTTATTTTATAAATAAGGAAGTAGGTTCTGAGGTTAAGTGTTCTGACCCAATTTCTATTGCTAGTAAGTGGTAGTTAGGTTTGGCCCTAGTTCTTGCTAATATTAGATGCATTTCCATTATGTTAAATTACCTCTTCCAGAGATTTCTATAGCAGAGGTTCATATCTCTCTACCTTCTTGATCTCCCTTTCTTTTTTTTCCTTTCAAATATATTATGAATTCTTTTTATTCTACCGGTTGACTCTATTTTAGATTAATTTAATGCTCACTTTAATTGAATTGGATCAAGTCCATGATAGTAACTGATTTCCAGAAAACATGCTAGTACCTATTTTAGTGAATATTCTTAAATCCTGTGCATAATTTTCTTATTGTCTAGACCAAGACCCCAACATATTTCTCTTGGCTACTATCAGGAATAGCTTTAATTTGCTTATGTTTCATTTTGTTTCTCTAGTTTACTGTCTTGTGAGAGTTGCCAACAAACAGAAGAGTGGTCAAATATTAGGCAGTAAACATGAGAAGGAGGAACAAGGGACCCAGAGAATCCACAAACAAATTGATTGGCTCATGGATACCCTAGAGTTGTGTAACTTTGTATTTCTCCAGCACTTTGACTATTATTTGCAAAGCTCTTCTGAGAGGAATACAGAATCGATTTTCATTTCTTCGGTGGTGAGAAATTGTTAACCTACTTTTCTCATTTACCTCAATTTTTAATGTACAGAAAATTGGAATCTTAATAGATGGCTCTTGCATAATTTTTTACTCCTTGAGTATTTTATTCCCTGATTTTTATAAGTATTTTACTTTTACATTCTCTGTTTAGTAGTCATTATCTGAGACAATATAGAATTCATTCAAAAGCCTTTTCCACAAATTTAGGGTCTATTTGGTTGTTTGTTGAACATAAATACTGATTTTTCCCTAATTAATTATGTGTAACAATACTCTTTTCACTGTTAATGTGTTTAAAAGGAGATCATATTCCAGAATGCTCATCCTTCTCGCTTACATATTTTTAACTAATTTATTCATCTAACAAATATTTACTGAGTCTTTACTCTGTGCTGATGAGATTACTGCTCTAGAACCCAGAGATACAACAGTGAAAAGAAAACAAAAAGTCCTTGACATCCTGGAGCTTACATCTAGTGTGTGGAGACAAATTGTAGACAATAAACACAATCAACAGCTAAAGTTAAAAAATATAAGAAGATAAGAAATCAACAGAGTATGGCAAATCAAGAGTGCTGATGTGAAGGATGAAGGTAATTTTAAATAAGATACTTAGCATAGTCCTCATTCCAACACATACCTGAAGGAGATGAAGTGGATATCTGGGGAAAGAGCAGAGTAAAGAGCTAGTACAAAGGCATTAAGGTGAGAGTCTGTGTTGTGTAGTTAAGGGACAATTAGCATTATAGTATAGCTGGAAAGGGTAAAGGGAGAGAGGTAATGAAATTCAGAATGATCTGACTTTTTATTAAAGAGGTCATGCCAACAGCAAAGGCAACCATGAACAAAATGAAAAGGTAACCTACTGAATGGGAAAAGATATTTGCAAATGATATATCTGATAGGAATTAATATTCAAAATACATAAAGAACTTATGCAACTCAACACCAAAAAAAAAAAAAACCTCACCCCAAATAATATAATTTAAAAATGGCAGAGGACCTGAATAGACATTTTTATGAAGAAGAGATACAGGTGGCCAATAGACATGTGGAAAAATGCTCAACATCACTGATCATCAGGGAAATGCAAATCAAAACCACAATGGGGTATCACCTTATACCTGTCAGAGTGGCTAGTATAAAAAAGACAAGAAAAGACAAGTATTGGCAAGGATGTAGAGAAAAAGTACCCCTTGTGAACTGTTGGTGGGGATACAAATTGGCATAGCCACTGTGGAAAATAGTATGGAGTTTCCTCAAAAGAAATTTAAAACAAAACTACTATACAATTCAGTAATTCTACTACTGGGTATTTACCCAAAGAAAACAAAAACAATAATTCAAAAAGATATATAACCCCTATGTTTATTGTGGCATTATTTACAATAGCTAAGATATGGAAGCAACCTGTGTCCATAGATAGATGAATGGATAAAGAAGATGGATAAAAAAGATATATATATATCTATATATAGATAGATAGATAGATAGATATCTAATGGAATATTACTCAGCCATAAAAAATAATGAGATCTTGCCATCTAGGGCAACATGAATGGATCTAGAGGGTATTAGTGAAATAGGTCAAATAGAGAAAGATATGTACTATATGATTTTATTTATGTATGGAATCTAAACAATAAAGAAACAAACAAACAAAGCAGAAACAGACCCATAAATACAGACGACAAACTGATGGTTGCCAGCAGGGAGAGGGGTGGGTGTATGGGCAAAAATGAGTGAAGGGGAATGGGAGGTACAGGCTTCCAGTTATAGAATGAATAAGTCATTGGGATGAAAAGTTCAGCAAAGGGGGAAAAAAAGTTATTCTGGCTCAAGTATTGAGAGTCGATTGCAAAAGAGTATGGGGAAACCAGGAGAGAAGGTAAGAGGCTGTTTTAGTCCGGACTACATATCAGCCTGGTCCAGCCTCTGTCCAGGGTAATAGCAATGGAAGTGGTAGAGTCTCAATGTAATTTGAAGGTCACATTTTTTCATTAAATTTTTATGGGCTGTGAAAGAAAATAAGTCAGAGAATATTCCTAGATTTTTGATCTGAGTACTTACATTAATAGATTTGCCATCAATTATGATGAAAAAGAAGGAATGTAGATTGGTTTAGGGGGAGGCACAGTGGAAAGATGATGCATACTTTTGGACATGTTAAATTTGAGGTAACTTATAGACATTCAAGTGCAGACATCAAGGAACTAGTTTGAAGTTCAGGAGAGAGTTATAGGAAAATAAATTTAGGAATCATTGTGATATAGAAGGTAAATATTTGAGCTAAAAGTAAAGACTTAAGGTAAAGTCATGAGGGTAAGTGAGAATAAAAGTAATTGAATGAAAATAGAGAAAAGAAGAAGACACCAAAGACTAATCCATGAAACATTCCAACATTAAGAGCGCTGGAAGAAGAGAAGGAAAACAATGGAGACTGAAAAAAGGTTACATATGAGATGGGAGGTAAACCAAGATTTTTTGTTGTTGTTGTCCTAGAAGCTAAGTAAAGAAAATGCATCAAAACAGTGATGACATGGTGATCAACTCTGAACTTTTGTGGGGTATGGGGGTCTGACCACTGGAGTGGGTCTAAGAGAAAATGGGAGATTTGGAGTCTCTGAGCATAAATAACTATTTTAAGGAGTCTTGCTATAAGAAGGATCAGGAAAAAATAGGAACATAAGGAAAACAGAGGTTGCTTTGTTGTTGTAGGTTAAGATGAAAGAAATAAAGATATGTTTGTATAGTACAAAGGGGAACACAGGAAAATATAGAAGATGGTAGAATGCTAGAATAACATTCTTATGGCAAGATGAGATCTAGTACACAGTTGGAGGTTTTGGATTAAAAAGAGCAAAAATAGGCGCGCCTGGGTGGCTCAGTCAGTTAAGCAACTGCCTTCAGCTCAGGTCATGATCTCAGGGTCCTGGGATCGAGCCCCACATCAGGCTCCCTGCTCAGCAACAAATCTGCTTCTCGCTCTCCCTCTGTGATATCTCTCACTCTCTCTCTGTTTTATAAAAAAAGAAGAGCATAAATAGATAATTTAACATTAATGCGAAGAAGAGTACATGAGTAGGAATCCATGAGTAGAAGTGGTAGTGAGTTTCTGTTTTCATCTGATTGTTTTTATTTTGTTTGATGTGTAATATTAAGGGGAATGGAGATAGAATTAACATTGGTAACTCTTAATTTATTCTAGAATAGGGTGCCTTGCTGGCTCAGTCAGTAGAGCATGTGACTCTTGATCTCAGGGTTAAAGTTCAAGCCCCATGTTGGGTGTAGAGATTATGTAAAAAAAAAAAACTTTAAATAATTTGTTCTAGAATTTAGCCTTATTAATTTAATATAACAATCTTATGAGATTTTTATTACCATATTACAAATGCAGACATGGAAGACCAAAGAGGTTAAGTATCTTGTCCAAAGATATATAATTTGTTGGTGACCAATTATATTTCCTTTGAGGTGACTACTTTTGAACAGGGAATAAAACAAAACAGTACAACAGCAACAACAGCAATCCTGTTTATGTGGGATCTCAGATTAAATAGAAAATGAAATTTGTGGGAATTTGCTAGTAGAAAAAAATCACTACATACTGGAATGATTACCACATCTGATTCATTTGGGGGTTTGAAGATGAATGGGAAACCAGATTGCACCAGAGGTTTGGCTCCATATTTGAATTAGTAGCTTTGGACAGATGTGGTTAAGTCTTCTAAAAGCTAAACAGTTTAAGTTGGAACTCTGAAATGAAGTAGATCTAAAGGGTTGTAAAGTTTTAAAAGAATAGCATCAATTGTTCCATTGTTTACTGACAGGCAGAGAGAGTCCTCTGAAGCAGATGATTAAAAGACCATTATAGTTGTCCAACTCAATTTCTCCAGAGAATAAATACCTTTTTTTTCTTATAGAAACTAGGGTTGAAGTTGAAAACATTTAAGACTTATGTTACCAGCAAAAAGAGTTATGCCACAAAATAAATCCTTTGTAGAAAACTGCTTTTATTTCTCCTCTTCAGTGTATAATAAATAATACACTTTCTTTATGTACTGTTTTCACTTATAGGACATGCTACTAGCTTAATAATTATGATGTAATTGTTGCTTTAAATTACTTCTATATTACTTAGCATTACAGATTTTGTTGATAATCTTTTGGATTTTAATATTTCTCCTATGAATGCTCTTCTTTTTCCTCCCCACATGCTAAAATAGTCTAGGAAATTACCAATTTCAAAAATCACACCAGTATATAAATTTGCTAGTAACAATCATATAAACTCATTCTAGATTTGATAATCTTAAATTCTGGACTAGATGTGGAAGCATAATTTCTAATCATAAATTTTCTCATGGCAATTTAGAAGAGGACAGAGTACTTTATGTAACATTTCCTGTATTAGTTTCCTAGGGCTGCTGTAACAAATTGCACAAACTGTGTGGCTTAAAATAACAGAGATTTATTCTCTCACAGTTCTGGAGTTGAGAAGTCCAGAATCAAGGAGTTGACAGAGTGGATGATTTCTGGACCTTTTGAAGGAAAATCTCCTGGCCTCTCTCTGAGCTGTGGTGGTTGCCAAAAGTCCTGGGCATTCCTTGGCTTGTAGATACATCACTCCGATTCTACCTCTGTTATCACATGACTTTCTTCCCTGTTTGTCTCCCCATGTCTCTGTGTTTTCACATGGCTTTTTTATAGGACACCAATGAGAGCATTTACCCCATTTCAATCCAGTATGACCTTATCTTAATTACATTTTCAAAGCCCCTATTTCTTTTTTTTTTCAAATTTTCATTACATCTTTTTATTTTTTTAATTTTTT
>NW_027837348.1:0-2272 GCF_054177405.1 Leptonychotes weddellii
TAAACCCCTGGCCAGACTTATCAAAAAGAGAAGAGAAATGAGCCAAATAAATAAAATCATGAATGAAAGAGGAGAGATCACAACCAACACCAAAGAAATACAAACAATTATAAGAACATATTATGAGCAACTATATGCCAGCAAATTAGACAATGTGGAAGAAATGGATGCATTCCTAGAGACCTATAAACTACCAAAACTGAACCAGGAAGAAATAGAAAACTTGAACAGACCTATAACCACTAAGGAAATTGAAGCAGTAGTCAAAAATCTCCCAGCGAACAAAAGCCCAGGGCTAGATGTTTTCCCAGGGGAATTCTACCAAACATTTAAAGAAGAATTAATACCTATTCTTCTGAAACTGTTCCAAAAAACAGAAATGACAGGAAAACTTCCAAACTCATTTTATGAGGCCAGCATTACCTTGATCCCAAAACCAGACAAAGACCCCATCAAAAAGGAGAATTACAGACCAATATCCCTGATGAACATGGATGCAAAAATTCTCACCAAAATACTAGCCAATAGGATCCAACAGTACATTAAAAGGATTATTCACCACGACCAAGGGGGATTTATTCCTGGGCTGCAAGGTTGGTGCAACATCCACAAATTAATCAGTGTGATAATACATTAATAAAAGAAAGAACAAGAACCATAGGATCCTCTCAATAGATGCAGAAAAAGCATTTGACAACATACAGCATCCTTTCTTGATTAAACTCTTCAGAGTGTAGGGACAGAGGATACATACCTCAATATCATAAAAGCCGTCTATGAAAAACCCACAACAAATATCATACTCAATGAGGAAAAAATGAGAGTTTTCCCCTAAGGTCAGGCAAATGGCAGGGATGTCCACTATCACCACTGTTGTTCAACATGGTACTAGAAGTCCTAGCCTCAGCAATCAGACAACAAAAAGAAATCAAAGGCATCCAAATTGGCAAAGAAGAAGTCAAACTCTCACTCTTTGCAGATGATATGATACTTTATGTGGAAAACCCCAAAGACTCCACTCCAAAATTGCTAGAACTCATACAGGAATTCAGTAAAGTGGCAGGATATAAAATTAAGGCACAAAGATCAGTTGCATTTCTATACAACAACAACAAAACAGAAGAAAGAGAAATTAAGGAGTCGATCCCATTTACAATTGCACCCAAAACCATAAGATACCTAGGAATAAATCTAACCAAAGAGACAAAGGGTCTGTACTCAGAAAACTATAGAATACTCATGAAATAAATTGAGGAAGACACAAAGAAATGGAAAAACATTCCATGCTCATGGATTGGAAGAACAAATATTGTGAAAATGTCCATGCTACCTAGAGCAATCTACACAGTTAAAGCAATCCCTATCAAAATACCATCCACTTTTTTCAAAGAAATGGAACAAATAATCCTAAAATTTGTATGGAACCAGAAAAGACCCCGAATAGCCAGAGGAATGTTGAAAAAGAAAAGCGAAGTCAGTGGCATCACCATTCCAGACTTTAAGCTCTATTAAAGAGCTGTAATCATCAAGACAGTATGGTACTGGCACAAAAACAGACACACAGATCAAAGGAACAGAATAGAGAGCCCAGAAATGGACCCTCAACTCTATGGTCAACTAATCTTTGACAAAGCAGGAAAGAATGTCCAATGGAAAAAAAGAGAGTCTCTTCAACAAATGATGTAGGGAAAATTCGACAGCCACATGCAGAAGAATGAAACTGGACATTTCATCACACCACACACAAAAATAGACTCCAAATGGTTGAAAGACCTCAATGCGAGACAGGAATCCATCAAAATCCTTGAGGAGAACACAGGCAGCATCCTCTTCAACCTGAGCCACAGCAAGTTCTTCCTAGAAACTTTGCCAAAGGCAAGGGAAGCAAGGGCAAAAATGACTACTGGGACTTCATCAAGATGAAAAGCTTTTGCACAGCAAAGGAAACAGTCAACAGAACTAAGAGGCAACCCACAGAATGGGAGAAGATATTTGCAAATGATGCTACAGACAAAGGGCTGATATCCAAGATCTATAAAGAACTTATCAAACTCAACACCCAAAGAACAAACAATCCAAACAAGAAATGGGCAGAAGACATGAACAGACATTTTTCCAAAGAAGACATCCAAATGGCCAAAAGACACATGAAAAAGTGCTCAACATCACTTGGCATCAGGGAAATCCAAATCAAAACCTTAATGAGATACCACCTCACACCAGTCAGAATGGCTAAAATTCACAAGTCAGGAAACGACTGATGTTGGCGGGG
>NW_027837349.1:0-267 GCF_054177405.1 Leptonychotes weddellii
TTGAAGTGATGTATAAAACAGCATATTTACCCACAGTATCAACTGCAAAATGTGTGGTCAAACTTTGGGATTTTACCTATCTATAAAATAGAAAATACTCTCCTGAGTGTGGCTTTAATTTCCATTTCTATTACTATAAATGAGGTTGGGTCTTTTTTTTTTTTTTAATGTTATGTTAGTCACCATACAATACATCATTAGTTTTTGATGTGGTGATCCACGATCCATTGTTTTCATATAACACCCAGTGCTCCATGCAGTACGTGC
>NW_027837350.1:0-267 GCF_054177405.1 Leptonychotes weddellii
ATGATGTAATGTATGGGGATTAACATAAGAATAAAAAAATAAATAAATTTAAAAAAAAAAGAAATGTAGTATTTCAGAAATAAAAAATAAACCTACTTATCTCCAAATAAAATACTATTTCTTTCTGTTCATTATTTTTTATTAATATATTGCTTAAATAATTTAGTAATATTTATAGATATATTTATTTCACTAAAATTAATATTTTTATTTAATTAATTTTTATTTATTTAACAAATAGTTTTTTAGAAATAAAAAATAAAGAAA
>NW_027837351.1:0-267 GCF_054177405.1 Leptonychotes weddellii
ATCAAAACCTGAGCTGAGATCAACAGTTGGACGCTTAACCAACTGAGCCACCCAAGAACTTCTATTTTTATTTTTTATTTTTTAAAGTAAGCTTGAGATCACCACCTAGAGACAAGAGTCTCATACTCTATGGACTGAGCCAGCCACGCACCCCTTTTTTCTTTTTCTTGCTTTGTTTTTCTTTTTTTTATTTTTAAGATTTTACTTATTTATTTACTTGACAGAGAGAGACAACGAGAGAGGGAACACATGGAGGGGGAGTGGGAG
>NW_027837352.1:0-267 GCF_054177405.1 Leptonychotes weddellii
GGGGATTTGTGGATTGGGTCCCTGCTCAGAGTGCCTGTGGCTCCTCCCTGCACCCGCTGTAAGCTTCCGTGAGTTCAAAATGCCTTGGGTGACTGCCTGCCGATTTACCTTGTTCTCCTCAGGGCTTCCCCTGCCCTCCCGGTCCTCGTCTGCCTGGCGGGGTCTTCTGCTGACTAGTTTCCTGGGACTGGGGGAGAAGCGTCTGGGCTTAGGTGGTGGATAGCCAGAGAACGCTCTAATGAAAATCAGGAGAGTCTAGCAGGTGTC
>NW_027837353.1:0-267 GCF_054177405.1 Leptonychotes weddellii
CCATGTATTGAAATGTTTACCTCGACTCCTTTAAGGTTTCCTCCTGCAAATCGGCTAACGCGCCAACGGGGGCAGCAGGTACTTGGAACTGCAAAGCTCCGAAATTTTAATAATTTCCTATATGCCACTGAACAAGGACTATTAAAACAGCTGGACTTAGAGGATTCATAAAGAAAGTATTTATGGAAACAATTACAGGTACCATTAGGAATTTTTCTCAGAAATCTCTTAATCATAGTTTAATTGAACCCCATCTCAACTTCAGAT
>NW_027837354.1:0-267 GCF_054177405.1 Leptonychotes weddellii
CTGGGCGCCTGGGTGGCTCAGTTGGTTAAGCGACTGCCTTCGGCTCAGGTCATGATCCTGGAGTCCCAGGATCGAGTCCCGCATCGGGCTCCCTGCTCGGCAGGGAGTCTGCTTCTCCCTCTGACCCTCCTCCCTCTCATGTTCTCTGTCTCTCATTCTCTCTGTCTCAAATAAATAAATAAAATCTTTAAAAAAAAAAAAAGGGGGTAACTATGAGAGTCCCCACAAAAAAAAGAAAGAACAAAAAAGAAATTGCAGAGGCAGGAT
>NW_027837355.1:0-267 GCF_054177405.1 Leptonychotes weddellii
TGATAGCGCAGACAGGAGCAAGGTTTGTGCACCCTAGCTGGTCTGCTGTGTCAGGAAATGCTGGGACCCTAGCCCACATCAGCCACAGCTGTTCAACCAGGGCAGCCCCAGGATGGCTCACACGGGGACATCACTGGTGAGCAATCACCACAGCCCCAGAGGATCTTACCAAGGTGACACAGGTGCAAAGAACCCCAGAACATTCCAAGCCTGCAACACTTTGACTCCAGGTGCCCTGCCAAGGGACCCATTGTGTAAGTATCCCAG
>NW_027837357.1:0-267 GCF_054177405.1 Leptonychotes weddellii
GAGACTGGCAAACCAAGAAACAGACTCTGAACTATAAAGAAAAAACTAATAATTACCAAAGGGGAAGTTGTTTGGGGGGATTAAGGAGTGCACTTGTGATGAGAACCGGATGTTGCATGGAAGTGCTGAATCACTATATTGTACACCTGAAACTAATATTACACTGCATGTTAGCTAACTGGAATTTGAATAAAAACTTAAAAAAAAAAGTTCAATTAAAACCAGAGAAATACAACAAAAGGAATAGTTATACACATGTAAAATATT
>NW_027837358.1:0-267 GCF_054177405.1 Leptonychotes weddellii
AAGATCAGGGCTGGGCATAAAAGGAAGAGCAGGGCCAGCAGCTGCTTATACTTGCTTCTGACACAACCGTGTTCACTAGCGACCACAAACAGACACCATGGTGCATCTGACTGCTGAGGAGAAGTCTGCCGTCACCGCCCTGTGGGGCAAGGTGAACGTGGATGAAGTTGGTGGTGAGGCCCTGGGCAGGTTGGTATCCAGGTGGCAAGGCAGGCTTACGGAGAGTGAATGGAAGCTGGGCAGGTGGAAATGGCTCAGTCCCCTGGG
>NW_027837359.1:0-2272 GCF_054177405.1 Leptonychotes weddellii
TGTGTGCGTTCGCGTGTGTGTGCAGTCTGTCACCTGCTAAAAATAGGCTGCCTTGTGTTCTCGCCTCCACAGGTGCAGCTGTGTTTGGGGAAATAATGCCATTTTTAGTGCTGGTGCTGGTAGGAGATGACTGATGCCTCGCCTCTCGGGAACTGGGTCTGTCTGTGCAGGAGCTTGTTTGCAGGATGCGACCCACGGGCAGCAGGCCAGTCAGATGTTCTGCAACCCCATGGGTTCTGCAGGGAGTGAGCTACTGGAAGTAGGAGAATCTTCCTGGATCAGCCTGACACTTGGAGGTGGCTAGCAGAGCTGGGAGTACCCGCGCTTGGCTGCACAGTGCATGAAGCCTCCGAGGCTCCCAAAGCTGAGAGACATTTGTCACCCAGGCAGGAGAGGGTCAGTTAAGGCAGGGCCACAGGGCAGTGCTCGGGCAGGCCCCAAATCTCCCAGAAGAGGCCAGAAAACAGGGATGGGGGAAGGGATGAAGACCTTGGAAGAGGCAGGTGTGGAGGGGGAAGGATTGAGAGAATTCATTTATTCATCCACTCATTCATTCATTCAACAAATATTTATCGAGTCCTACTACCTGCCAGGCCCTCTGCTAGGTGCTAAGTTGAAAGGGACGATGGCTGCCTTCATTTATTTATTAATTTAATATTTCAACAAACACATACTGAGCCAGGCACTGGGGCAAACAAAATCCTTTCCCTCCCAGAGCAAAAATTCTAATGGGGCGGGGAGAGGGTTTGATAAGCTCTTTCTCAAAAGCAGACAAACAAAGAAATAATAACCCGTGGGAGCCACGGGGATCTCGGTTCAGGTTTCCTGTGTCCAGTAGATACTGTCTTTACTGGCAGCATTTCTTGTCCCATTCACCTCTGTGGGTCCCCTGATGTGCCCCCCTCACTGCAGAGAGCACCACCACAAAAGGTCCAAGGGAGGCAGACCTCGGGGGAGGCTGCAGCCTCACTCTGTCTCCCAGGTCCAGACAAGCAGAGCCACCCGGCAGAGCCAAGTTCATATGCAAAACCCAAGCTGCAAGAGATTCTGGGAAATCTCATTTCTTCACTACCATCCTGACGCTCCTCACCACCCATCACACCCTTCTACGTACTGTGAACTTCCCAGCAGCAACACTGGCTCCAACAGTCCCTGCCTAGCACGACCCCATGATCCTCCGCAAGGGAAAACACCCTCCTTCCCAGGGAGACCAGAGCCTACCAGTCATTAAGAAAGGGAGTGGGTTGGGGCGCCTGAGTGGCTCAGTTGGTTGAATGTCTGACTCTTGATCTCAGCTCAGGTCTTGATCTCAGGGTCGTGGGTTCAAGTCCTGCATTGGGCTCCACGCTGGGCATGAAGCCTACTTAAAAAAAAAGAAAGAAAGAAAAGAAAAGAAGGGAAGTGGGGTTTGGAGGAACAGGTGTGGCCTTTGTGAGAAAACATCCTCCTGATCCCCAGGGAACCCCACTGTTGGCTGCAGCCCAATAGAGGCACCCATGGCTTCAGGGCCCCCTATGCCCCTCAGACGAACCCCTCCCAGCACCTGAAGAGATGCCCTAGACTAAGGACATCACCCCTGCCCCCGGCCCACCCTGCCCCTGTGAGCTAGGACCCCTCAGACTGTCACGTGTTAATAAGCCCAGGGCCAGGAAAATCCCAGCACAGGACCTGAGCTTCTGAGGGTCTGACCTAGGATGTAGGGCATCACAAATGGGGGACAGGAAGCACCCACAGTTATAAATTCCTCAGAACTTCAAGGAGGACCAACTCTCCTGCAAGCCCAATCTCGGGGTGCCTCTGCCGGGCTCCACGTGGGCAGCAGGGTTTGCCACGCTGTGTAGACGTGCCGTGTAGACACTGCACCAGCAGCCCACGATGTCCAAATGGCAGGATTCTGCTCAGCAAAGAGCACCAAACGGCAGACTTCACGTGGTGTGAGTATTCACTCGCCTGATCCCTGGAAATCGTGTTTCCATCTTTATTACTCAGGGATTGAACCACCGCCAAGCTCCTCAGGTCACTGGCATGCATTTCTGGTGAGCGGGTCAGGGACGAGCCTTGGATGGCTGTTCCAGCCCAGCTGCGGGCAGATCTGGCTCCACAGAGCGGAACGTCTGGCTCACGTTCAGCTACAGTCCGGCCCCCTGGGAAGGGCCATCTTTGCTATAATCTCAGGTTTATGGTCTCACGTGAGAGAGAAGTCTCTCCATCCAGGAATTATGGCTCAAAGCCCCTCTTTTTCCCGCTGCAGGTGGATTCCCATGGGTAACAT
>NW_027837360.1:0-267 GCF_054177405.1 Leptonychotes weddellii
TCGAGTCCTGCATCGGGCTCCCTGCTCGGCGGGGAGTCTGCTTCTCCCTCTGACCCTCCCCCCTCTCATGCTCTCTGTCTCTCATTCTCTCTGTCTCAAATAAATAAATAAAATCTTTAAAAAAAAAAAAAAGATAAAAGTTGTGGTAAACATAACATGTATCATTGTAACCTTGTAACCATTTGTAAGTGTGCTGTTCCGTGACTTAACCCCATTCACCATGTTGGAATAACATCACCACTATCTGTACCCAAAACATTTCATCAT
>NW_027837361.1:0-267 GCF_054177405.1 Leptonychotes weddellii
CCCCCCCACCCCCTGCCGCTTGTGCTCTCTCTTGCTATCTCTCTCTCTCTCAGATAAATAAATAAAATCTTTTAAAAAACAAAAAACAAAGTAGCCTCTCTTAGGCTTTTCTGATACCTTTGGACACATCTTGCTGATGGATGCACATTATAAATGGAGATAAAGCAGAGATGCTCACAGACACAGTTCAAAGCTACGGAGGCTTGCTTACTGAGATGCTAAGCCTAGTTCTCTGGGAAGGCGCTTGGCAGGGCTGTTCTCACTGCT
>NW_027837362.1:0-267 GCF_054177405.1 Leptonychotes weddellii
GCAGTCACGCCACATTCTTTATTGAACGCCTACTCAGTTGCCAGAGGCTCGGTTCTTGTGCGCTTCCCGATGTGACCCAAACAGACCTTGGTGGAGCTGTTAGGGAGCCTTTCTTCCAGGGAGAGAATCAGCCAGGAAACACAGAGGCAAGGAATCTGGCGCATCAGGGGTCCTGGATGCTGTAGGAGCGTTGGAAGGGGTTGTCCTCTGAGCTGGGATGGCCAGGGACGGCCCCCTGAGGACAAGAGTGGGGAAAGCCTTGCAGGA
>NW_027837363.1:0-267 GCF_054177405.1 Leptonychotes weddellii
GGGTTTTACTATTTATTTATGACAAACATCCCACATCCGTGATCTCCAGTCAGAAGTTCTTGGAAACGATGCCATCGGCCTTGGCCAGTCGGAGGATGGAGTCATCGGACTCACCCATCCTGCGAATGGCCCCACAGATAGCGTAGGTTTTGAACTGGCCGTTGAACCTGCCCGTCACCTTATCAACCTCGGCCACGTTCATCTGGATGGACGCGTGGTCCTTGGCGCCGATGATGCGGTTGCTGGCGGAGCATTTCCGCGGCACGT
>NW_027837364.1:0-267 GCF_054177405.1 Leptonychotes weddellii
CACAGAAGCTGACAGAGGGAGAAGAGCAGCGAGCTGCTAGCAGAACAGAGAAGCTCACCACCCCATGGGGTGAGGAGAGAAAGAGGAAGTGGGGGCCAGCCTTCCGAAGCTCAATCACAGAGCTCCACGGCTGACGTCTGGTGGGACCCACATGCTCATCTTTTCTTTTGTGGGTCTAAAGAAAGTACTAGGAAATGTGCTTTATATCAGAACGTTGGGAGTATAGTCTTTAAGAGATTTTTTTTTAAAGATTTTATTTATTTATTT
>NW_027837365.1:0-267 GCF_054177405.1 Leptonychotes weddellii
ATGCACCCTGATGTTTATAGAAGCATTATCTACAATAGCCAAATTATGGAAACAGCCCAAGTGTCCATTGATTGATGAATGGATAAAGACGTGGTATGTATGTATGTGTGTGTGTACATATGTGTATATCTATATACACACACATAGATATATACACACATATATACAATGGACTATTACTCAGCCATAAAAAAAAAAATGAAATCTTTCCATTTGCAACATCAAGCCAGAGAGTATAATGCTAAATGAAATAAGTCAGCCAGTGGA
>NW_027837366.1:0-267 GCF_054177405.1 Leptonychotes weddellii
CTGAGTCGGCTGGAAGACTGACTCAATCTCGGCGGCTGCCGCGCCAACCGGATCCCGCTCAGAGCCGAACCAGTGCGGGTGGACGGAAACGCGCAAATCGTGCCCTGATCTTGGTCCCGAGGCAGCGGCTCGGCCCACACAGACCGCCACCGGCAGTCGAGCCCTTCCTTACCTGTGAAGCCCGGCTTCCGGAGAGTCTCAGATTCCAGAAGCCGCGATTCCTTCCTTCCCTCTTTCCTTGATCCACGGGCCAGCTTCTCTTTGCTC
>NW_027837367.1:0-267 GCF_054177405.1 Leptonychotes weddellii
CAAGAAGAGGATAGAAGTATATGTAATAGATTTAACAGCATGACCTTTGTTGGTGACCTTGAGAGGAAAAGATTCAGTGGAACAAAAGGTAGATTAGAATAGGCGGGAGAGTGGGTGGGGTGAGTCAAACCTAATAGCTTAAATACATGCATTTTGCTGTTTCCTTTGCAGACCTTATTAAAACCAGAGTAGAGGAAATTTTTAAAAACCACAAGCCTACAAGAACAAAGAAGATGAAACAGCAGTCAACAGATTTTTGAAGATAGA
>NW_027837368.1:0-267 GCF_054177405.1 Leptonychotes weddellii
GCTGCTGGGAACACAGAGAACAAATGGGGAATTCAAAGGGAGACTTTAAAGGGTTTTAAAGGTACAAGAAGACACAAAGGCAAAGAACAGGGCCTCCAAAAATCCCTGGAGATGGCACACTAGCAATTTCAAAATGTTGCCCAGGCATTCAGATGTTTTCTTTCAGAGAAAGAAGAATGTTTGCATAATACAGATTTTTAAAAAAAAATTCTGCCATGATATAGTATTCTCAGTGTCCGTTAACCCTGATGGGAGAATTATCTGGCT
>NW_027837369.1:0-267 GCF_054177405.1 Leptonychotes weddellii
AGGATGGGTTAGCCTGGTGATGGGTATTAAAGAGGGCATGTATTGAATGGAGCACTGGGTGTTATATGCAAACAATGAATCATGGAACACTACATCAAAAACGAATGATGTAATGTATGGTGATTAACATAACAATAAAAAAATTAAAAAAAAAAAAAAAGAACTACCTGGCCAAGCAGTTCTTCCAAACTTCAGACTAACAGAAACCATGAGAAACAATTAAATGACTGTTGTTATTTTGAGCCACTAAGTTTTAAGGTGATTTGT
>NW_027837370.1:0-2272 GCF_054177405.1 Leptonychotes weddellii
AAGATTTTATTTATTTATTTGAGACAGAGAGAATGAGAGACAGAGAGCATGAGAGGGAGGAGGGTCAGAGGGAGAAGCAGACTCCCTGCCGAGCAGGGAGCCTGATGCGGGACTCGATCCCGGGACTCCAGGATCATGACCTGAGCCGAAGGCAGTCGCTTAACCAACTGAGCCACCCAGGCGCCCCTAAGCCTTGGTATTCTTACCTGCAAGATGAAGAAATTAAATGGCAAGATTAAATGAGGCAACCCGCCTGCAACTGTACAACACATCACCTGAGTGAAGAATGGGTCGTCTGCAATTATTAGCAGACAAGATGGGCTTGATTGTCACTAAACCTTAGTTTCCTTCTCTTTGTTACACACCAGAATTCAGTATTTACTATTCCCCTTTGTCCCTGGGAATGTTTTGCTTCCTCATGTTCAGTATCTGATTTTTTTTAAAGATTTATTTGCTTATTTTAGAGAGAGCGCACACGGCGTGCATGCACAATTGGGAGGGGCAAAGGGAGAGGGAGAGAGAGAATCTCAAGCAGACGACCAGCTGAACGTGAAGCCTGATACAGGGCTCGATTTCATGACCCTGAGATCATGATCTGAGCCAAAACCTAGAGTTGGCAGCTTAATTGATTGCACCACCCAGGAGCACCTCAATATCTAATTTTTAAAGTGACTTTTTCTTAATTTTAAAAGAAAAGGTCTAATTCTTTCCAATTTTGATACCCATTTTCCAGACCTTATCATTTTTCAGGAAGTAAAAAGACTTCTGCAATGTCTGTTTTCTCTTCTGGATATCCTATTCTATAACCCACTCACACTGGCAATCCTGCTTTCTTGCATATGTATAGCATCAGCATATTTTGATGAACCAAGGGAAGTGCCCTCATTCCTGCAGTCTTGCCTGATGGATGGTTACAACTGGCTTCCACCCCGCCTCAGATTCTATGTTTCTGGTGTTAATACTCAAAGGAACACGCTCTGACCTATGTCCTAAGTGGTCTCTCTTACTTGGTCAGACTGCTATTTTCCCCCATTTAGTTATTCCTGCTCCTTCACTACTTACTGGACCTAATTTTAAAATGACTTTATATTCTGCTTTTTTTTTCTTTTAACTTTAAATCATAGGTGCCTGCATTGAAAATTAACTTATTATTGTGTGCAAGTTTGGCCATGAAATAATACAGCTGAAAAGCCAAAGCATCAAGCTCAAAAGACACGTTTGGAAATGCAGTGAAACTCCACCATTTGGGACGGTCTCCGGGAGCAACTCCTAATGTAATAATATCCTCAAGCTAAATGTTTTCTAGTTTTCTTTCATTTTATTACTTATTTACTCACATCTTTATTTAAAATAGGGTTATCTCATGTTATTGAACCAGAATTTGTTTTGAAGTCTTAACTACCAAGAGCAGAGTTAATAGATTCTTCTTTTTAAAAAAATGCTCTCTTACGATTGTGTATATAAATCTTATGACATTGTGGGGCGCCTGGGTGGCTCCGTCAGTTGAGCAGCCGACTCTTTTTTTTTTTTTTAAAGATTTTATTTATTTATTTGACAGAGAGATAGAGAACACAAGTAGGCAGAGGGAGAGGGAGAAGCAGGAGCCCGATGCGGGACTCGATCCCAGGACCCTGGGATCATGACCTGAGCTGACGGCAGCCGCTTAACCGACTGAGCCACCCAGGCACCCGAGCAGCTGACTCTTGATTTTGGCTCAGGTCATGAGGTCAGGGGTGTGGGATCCAGCCCCATGTTGTCCTCCACACTCTGCAGGGAGTCTGCTTGAGATTCTCTCTCCCCCTCTCTAAAATAAATAAATACTTCTTTAAAAAAATAAAAAAATAAATCTTAGGACATTGTAATTGGCTAAGCTCTAGATTAGCCTGCAAGTTCTTTCAGGGTAGGGATCATGCTTATTTTATTCCTTGCGCTTACCACACCTGCTGGCATAGACCACGCTGCATTAACTGAGTTATGGAATGAATGTGCTAACAGATCCATTAAATGAAAATTTTCTCCATGGATACTCAGACCTTATCTTAGAACAAGACTCAAATGAGAGATTGTATAAAAAAATGTTAAACAAAATACTTTGAAACTAAAATATATTCTTTTATTAATTTATTCAGCAAACATATTTTCATGTAGTGCTTAATATTATGTGCCAGGCTCAAACAAATTACTGATACATGAGTGGTTCTTAACTCTATCCTGTGACTAGTTTTGTAGAACTAAATTGTTTTTTTTTTATTCTTATGTTAATCCCCTACAT
>NW_027837371.1:0-267 GCF_054177405.1 Leptonychotes weddellii
ATGCCTCATAGGGAAAAAAAAATAAGGAACGTTTTACTTCAACCTACGAGCAGGGTTTACTGCTTTAGGAACTATGAAGACACGAAAGGGCACCGGGAGGACGATGGCCGTCCTACACTGGTCTGTGCTTCTACAGCGTGGACACGCACGTGGCGGGGCCATCCCAGGGGACAGCAGTGGGGGAGCCTGCTGTCTCACTTGCCACCTCCTGCCTGGGTCTGCCGAGCGCCCCAGCCCTCGTGTACCATGGGAACCAGCTGGGTAACG
>NW_027837372.1:0-267 GCF_054177405.1 Leptonychotes weddellii
GGACAGATGGCAGTGTGTGGTGGCCAGGCTTGTCTGGACCCCCGGAGCTTCTGTCACTGAGACGGAATAGTCTCTGCCACTCAGTAACCATTTGGGGAATGAATGAACAATCCATGTGCATCATGTTAAGGCACCAAAAGCTGCTTTTGGCTACATCTCGAGAGGAGGGTGGTACTGCGTACCCCTCCTAAATCTTTCACTCCTCATCCTTCCTCCCCAAATTTAAAAATTACCATCTCTATGCTATCAAATGAAGAAGGCTGAAGG
>NW_027837373.1:0-267 GCF_054177405.1 Leptonychotes weddellii
CGGCAAGGCCACGCTGTTGACACGATCTCGGTGCCGTGCTCTCTCTGTGGACAGCTTCCATTCAGACAGAGGCCTGTGTGCAGCTGACCCCCTTGCCCTGTGTTCATCAGGGCAGAGGCCCAACCACGGACACCCGTTTGGAGCTGAGGCGTGTGTTGGCCTGGGAGCTGCTCGGCCAGCACGCCCAGCACCAACGCGCCGGCCCCTCGCAAGCTCCTCTCCGCACCGCCATCCAGAGCGGGCTCTCCCCCAGGGTGCTGTGTGCAC
>NW_027837374.1:0-267 GCF_054177405.1 Leptonychotes weddellii
TGACCCTCCTCCCTCTCATGCTTTCTGTCTCTCATTCTCTCTCTCTCAAATAAATAAATAAAATCTTTAAAAAAAAAAATTTAAAATAATAATAATAAAAATACAAAACAGCCCAGCAGCCACCTCCCCCAGCCACGGAGTCAGGCCGGAAATTTCCAGTTCATGGCAGTGAGACTCTCTTCCCTTCCCCAGGTTGTTTTCATTTATTCAAGCCTGGTGAAGGAGACCACCTTTGAGAAAGGGAGTCTGCCCTCCCACTCTTTGCCT
>NW_027837375.1:0-267 GCF_054177405.1 Leptonychotes weddellii
TTTTTTTTTAAGATTTTTTATTTATTTATTTGAGAGAGAGAGAATGAGAGACAGAGAACACATGAGAGGGGATAGGGTCAGAGGACGAAGCAGACTCCCTGCCAAGCAGGGAGCCCGATGCGGGACTCGATCCAGGGACTCCAGGATCATGACCTGAGCCGAAGGCAGTCGCTTAACCAACTGAGCCACCCAGGCGCCCAAGTTTTGTTATATTTCTCATCACGTTTCCCTTACTATTAACAACTTACAAGACCATAGTACAATTAT
>NW_027837376.1:0-267 GCF_054177405.1 Leptonychotes weddellii
TAACTCAACATCAAAAAAAATGAACCCAATTAAAAAATAAGCAGAGGACCTGAATAGACATTTTTCCGAAGAAGATATACAGACAGCCAATAGACACATGAAATGATGCTCAACATCAGTAATTATCAGAGAAATGCAAATCAAAACCACAATGAGATATCACTTCATACTTAGGATGGCTAAAATAAAAAAAAAAAAACAAGAAACAACAAGTGTTGGCAAAGATATGGAGAAAAAGCAACCCTTGGTTGTAACATAAATTGGTAC
>NW_027837377.1:0-267 GCF_054177405.1 Leptonychotes weddellii
TGTGGTGTCACCTAGCACAAGACACCAAATTTCTGGGCTAGGATGAGGGCAGTAAGAATAGGGCCAATGGCCCGGGAGCTTTGAAAGACCTGCTGAAGGACGAATCAACACTAGTGACTGATTGCAACTATCGAAGGAAAGACATAAAAAATCAGGATGTCTAAGATTTCCACCCTGGGCCACAGGGGAAAATGAGAACCTTAGCATGCATGGCATGGGGAAACTGGCTGGGGGAAGATGGGGGCGGTCAGCAGGAAATGTCTAAGA
>NW_027837378.1:0-267 GCF_054177405.1 Leptonychotes weddellii
AAACAATGAATCATGGAACACTTCATCTAGAACTAATGATGTAATGTATGGGGATTAACATAAGAATAAAAAAAAAATAGACAATTTCTCATCTATTCACTGATGCTAAAACAATTTTAGAAAAAATTCTAAAATATGCAAAGGAAATGATAAGAATTCAGAAAAAAAACAACAAAGATAGCTCTTAAGCATTTGAAAATATGGTCATCTTCTTTCATTATTACACAAGTGCAAAATAAGACAATTTTCCACCTATTAGATAAGCAA
>NW_027837379.1:0-267 GCF_054177405.1 Leptonychotes weddellii
CCCTCTTCATCAATATGTATGTAATCTCCACCCCTATGATTATAAAAAATTTGTTCTCTCCCCCTTTCGGGTGGTAGATTTGAGGCCTGACCTCCTATATCCTCATCTGGCTGCCCCTCAAACCCTTCCCTCGAGGCACACCTGATGTCTCCGTGATTGGCTTTGCTGCACATCAGGCAGAGGTGCTCAGGTTTGGTTACGATAAAAAACTGGACAACCTAGAAGAAACGAATAAATTCCTAGAAACATAAAACTGAAAAGATTGAC
>NW_027837380.1:0-267 GCF_054177405.1 Leptonychotes weddellii
AAAGCAGTCAAAGATGACATCAAAGTGAGACACTGGGGGAAGGAGATTGCCAGAAACTAAGGTGGTGAAGATTGTAGGAGAAGGTGACTTCGAGGAGTAGCAGGAACTCAGTTTTGAATATGGTTAGATTAAGATGCCTATTATGCATGGATCCAATTAAAATGTCAAGTAACAATTGGATAGGTGATTCTGGATGGAAGAGTTTGGAACATTAAGTCCAGATTACTATAAAAAAATTTTAAATCATTATTTGTAATACAAAGAAAA
>NW_027837381.1:0-2272 GCF_054177405.1 Leptonychotes weddellii
TGTCTTGAAATTATTGATTTCTTCCATTGTAATAAACACTCTAGGTCCGCAGCCGCGCCGGGGTGTTGAAGTCCAGGCCAAGGCTGTCTTGAAAACTGATCCCGAGTGGCCCTCAACACGACCCGGGGCTGCCTCAGCGTCCCGCCACCTGCCAACACTGGTTCCTTGTTCTTAGTGCTTGGAACAGAAAAGGCAAATTTCTCCTTATCCTCAGGGTGAATGGCTATGGTATAGAAACAATCCTTAAGATCTATTATTATCAATGGCCATTGTTTGGGAATGGCTGTAGGAGTGGGTAACCCAGGCTGCAAGGCACCCGGAGGCTCCATGACGGCATTAACATTCCAAAGGTCTATTAAGAGCCTCCATTTGCCTGATTTCTTTCTGATAACAAAAACGGGAGAGTTCCAAGGAGATTGCGAAGCCTCCATATGCCCTGCCTGCAATTGCTCTTGAATAATTTGTTCTAAGGCCTGCAATTTTTCTATCGGAAGGGGCCATTGAGGAGTCCCAACCGGGGAAGAAGTTTTCCATGTTATTTTAATAGGGGCAGGCCTCTTTTCCTCAATGGCCCCTAGAAAAAAGGGTAACTCAGTCCAGCCCTGTGAGTTTGTCCTTGGGCAATGATAGGCTCCTTTATTCCTTGATGTTGTCTGCCTGAGCCCTGTCCTGGATCATAGCCCATCTTTGTCATAATTTGATTAACTGGCTGATTTGGGGGGATGATTAGCTTGGCTCCCCATTGCTGCAAGAGGTCTCTTCCCCAAAGATTAATGGGGGTATTTAAGATGAAAGACTGGATAATTCCCTCTAATCCATCTGGTCCCTCACATTTAAGTGGCACACTACTTTGCCGAATTTCTTCTGCAGTCACAAAACCTACTCCTTCTACTGCAATAACGGTTGCTTGCGTGGGCCAGATATGAGGCCAATGTGGGGAGGCTATTACTGAAATATCGGCTCCAGAATCTACTAGACCCGAGAAAGTTTTTCCCCGAATTTTGAGAGTAATAGAAGGGCGGTCAGTCTGAGTCAATAATGAAGCCCATTTAACCATAAGAGGATCAGTACTACCGAATCTTCCTCGTCTGATCTGTTGGGACTGACCAATTTGTACATAGGGTAATAATAACTGGGCAATTCTATCACCTCCTTTAAAGGTCCAATGAACCCAAGTCTGCGCGCCCACCATTATTTCTCCCTCATAGTCAAAATCTATTACTCCAGTCATCACCTGGATTTCCTTAAGATTTAGGCTAGATCTTCCTAACACAAGACCCACGGTTCCTCGTGGTAAAGGTCTATAATAACCCGTGGGTATTTTTGGGGGTCGGACATCAGGGTGAAGATTTACTGTAAAAGGAGGGGTTAAATCTACTGCGGCACTTCCCTGGGCGGCAGGACTGAGCGATAACACAGAGGGTTTATGTGCGAAGCAGGAAGTTGCTGCTGGAGAGGTGACATATTGAATCCCCCATTGTTGTTCGGGGCCCGGGGGTGGCCCCGCATCCCGTTTCCTGACCTTAATGGGAGTGGGTTACCTTGCCTGTCAAATTTGGATTTGCATTCCTTGACCCAATGTTTGCCTTTGCCGCAACGAGGGCAGAGGCCAGGGGTGGTATTAGAAAGGGAATTGGCTCTAGGTTGGGGGGCTTTATGGCATTCCTTTTGACATGTCCTATTTTCCCACAATTATAACATTTTATATCCTGTTGTTTTTGTAGGGCCATGAGCTGAAGGGAGGCTATCCGGGCTTGATGTGTAAGAGTGCCAATATTTCTACGTAGACGAAGATAATCAAGAATGCCTCCTGGTTCTCTATGGGGCCGGATGGCTGCTTGGCAGTCCTCATTAGCATTTTCAAAAGCAAGCTGTCTTAGAAAGTGCTTTTTAGCAGGTTTATTACCGACTTGGCAGTCAATAGCCATCTCAAATCGAGAAATAAAATCAGTATATGCTTCTGTAGGGCCTTGCACAATTTTTATATAACTTTGCCCCACTTCCCCTGAGGGGGTTAACTTTCCCCAAGCTGCAAGGGCGATTTCAGATACCTGCTCTGTGGCTGCAGGTGGAGTGTTAACCAGCGCTCTCGAGCATCTGAAAAGGGGCCAGAGCCAGTGAGCATTTCAAAAGAAATATGATGCATGGCTGGGTTAGCCTGATTCGCCCGGACTTTCATATAGGCAGCATCCGATAACCACATTTTCCGTTGTAATAAATCCTGTGGCTTAAGGCAAGCCCGTGCAACCATATGCCAATCATGAGGGATCCA
>NW_027837382.1:0-267 GCF_054177405.1 Leptonychotes weddellii
CACTACATCCTTGCAAATCTGGTGAGTGCAATGTACTGCTGGTGTTCAGCTTATGCGTCTTTGCAAACACGGGCCCTACCTTGCTTCTGCAGCCCCCAGCTGATGGGAACTGCCTGGGTGGGAGAGGCAATTGAGAGCTGCAATACTAAGCTTGCCTTTTCCCCTCCACATCCCCACTTGTCAAACCACAGCACCCTGTCGGTAAACTTTTCATCTTCCTTAGAAGAGAGGGTCATCACACTCACTGATATGAGGAATTCTTAATCT
>NW_027837383.1:0-267 GCF_054177405.1 Leptonychotes weddellii
AACACCCAGTGCTCCATGCAGTACGTGCCCTCTCTAGTACCCATCACCAGGCTAACCCATCCCCCCCACAATGCTTCA
This sequence comes from Leptonychotes weddellii, assembly GCF_054177405.1. Lineage (NCBI taxonomy): Eukaryota > Metazoa > Chordata > Mammalia > Carnivora > Phocidae > Leptonychotes > Leptonychotes weddellii. Next base: position 79 of record NW_027837383.1, read on the forward strand.
TCCTTAAGGGAAAAAAAAAGTCACTTGGAGCCAATGAAAAGATTTTAAAAATACAAATATTAACCTAAGGATTTTAGACAGTCCTTCCCATAGATCAACTTTTTTGAGGTAAAAAAAAAAAATTATCTTAAGGATCTTTAGGTAAAAACTATGCGGTAACCAGCACTGAAGGCTGGATGCCTCCTTCCT
>NW_027837384.1:0-267 GCF_054177405.1 Leptonychotes weddellii
TTGATAATTACATCTCTATATTTCACCATCAGATCCAATTCATAGTGTTCAAACCTCCCACCTTTTTTTAGTGTACCATGTGTTCTAAGTATAGATGAGAGAATGAGCGCTCTCTCACAACTTCTCTGAGATAACATCTCAGTTCAGACTTACGTTGGACTTGAAGAGAGGAACTGATATTCTATTTAGATCAGAGGTCGCTGTCCCCTGCCAGGAGGAAGGGCAGCACTACACCATTGGTGGCCACAACACAGTAAGTGGGGACTC
>NW_027837385.1:0-267 GCF_054177405.1 Leptonychotes weddellii
ATAGACCCCATTGTCTAACCCCAGGCCGGCACCTTGGTGCTTGGAAGATTGGGGGTGGGAGAGGGGGCTCTAATGGATTTCTCCCTATCCTCTCTTTTGCCGGGCGTGGAAGTGAAGGTGAATGAGAAGGAAGATGGCTGAAGCCCTTCTTGGCTTTGGGAAGAGAAGCGAAGGGAACACAGTCCCCTGTCTTCAGCACCTAGTTCCACACCGGGAGAGGGGACAGTATCTCAACAAAAGCATAGATGGTCTGGGACTATGAAGAAT
>NW_027837386.1:0-267 GCF_054177405.1 Leptonychotes weddellii
AACACTTCATCTAGAACTAATGATGTAATGTATGGGGATTAACATAAGAATAAAAAAAAATAAAATTAAAAAAAAAAAAGAAGAAGAAATCTAGCAGAAGGTGACAGGGATGGAGGCTATGCGTGGGCCTGACAAAGAGTTCCCTCTGTTGATGCTTTGTCTCCGCTCTGCTAACAGCAGGGACTGACACTAACCTTTTCATACCGCTCATTCCTGGGGAGATTAACCAGGCCCTGGTGACAGATCAGGTACATTGGATTCCTTCCA
>NW_027837387.1:0-267 GCF_054177405.1 Leptonychotes weddellii
AAAAACTCAGAATCCTTCTCAGACTCCCATTATCAAATGAATAAAGTTGACAAATGAGACGAAGCCCATTTTTTTTTTAAAGATTTTATTTATTTATTCGACAGAGAAAGACACAGCGAGAGAGGGAACACAAACGGGGAGTGGGAGAGGGAGAAGCAGACTCCCCGCCGAGCGGGGAGCCCGATGCGGGACTCGATCCGGGGACTCCAGGATCATGACCTGAGCTGAAGGCAGTCGCTTAACCAACTGAGCCACCCAGGCGCCCGA
>NW_027837388.1:0-267 GCF_054177405.1 Leptonychotes weddellii
GCACTCAGCAGAATAGACACTTACATAAGCATGAAGCATTTAAATAAAATATAAAGAAATAAAAATATATATAGTATATTAAAAATATATATATATAAAGAAGCAAAACATCCAAGCATAGATAAATTTGAGACTTTTTTGGCAATAGTGTGAGCTTTTAAGAGATCTGGAACTTTTATAACCTAATCTCAGAAATGAGATCCTATCATTTTTACCATACACTACTCTTTGGAAGAGAGTTATTAGGTCCAGCACATCATCAAAGGG
>NW_027837389.1:0-267 GCF_054177405.1 Leptonychotes weddellii
ACCTGGGTGGCTCAGTCAGTTAAGTGTCTGCTTTCGGCTCAGGTCATGATCTCAGGGTCCTGGGATCAGGTCCCTCATCGGGCTCCCTGCTCAGCCTGGAGTCTGCTTCTCCCTCTCCCTCTGCTCCTTCTCCCATTCGTGCGTGCATGCTCTGTCTCTCAAATAAATAAATAAAATCTTTAAAACATGTAAAAAAAAATGTCACAATGTTTGTTTATTGGGGGAGGGGGAGAGAAGGGAAGGGAAGTAGGGGGTGGGGGTAGATGG
>NW_027837390.1:0-267 GCF_054177405.1 Leptonychotes weddellii
AGACACATGAAAAAGTGCTCAACATCGCTTGGCATCAGGGAAATCCAAATCAAAACCTCAATGAGATCCCACCTCACACCAGTCAGAATGGCTAAAACTAACAAGTCAGAAATGACAGATGTTGGCGGGGATGCTGAGAAAGGGGAACCCTCCTAAACTCTTGGTGGGAATGCAAGCTGGTACAGCACTCTGGAAAACAGAATGGAGGTTCCTCAAAATGTTGAAAATAGAGCTACCCTACGACCCAGCAATTGCATTACTGGGTAT
>NW_027837391.1:0-267 GCF_054177405.1 Leptonychotes weddellii
AATAGGCAAAGGACCTGAATAGACATTTTTACAAAGAAAACATACAAATGGCCAACAGAGATTTGGGCAACTGTGAAGCGGGGGAGACCCTGGCCAGGCCAAGGCTGAGGACACTGGATCTCATTGTCCTCCCAGTCTTTTGATCCCTTCCCTCAAACCCATCAATAAAATGGTCTTTCCAAACGAACAAACAGACAACTACACAAATGACCAAAAAATACATGACAAGGTTCTCAACATCACTAATCATCAGGGAAATGCAAATCA
>NW_027837392.1:0-2271 GCF_054177405.1 Leptonychotes weddellii
GGATGGGGTGGTGGTGTGATAGACATTGGGGAGGGTATTATCTCATTTAATCCACAAAGCATTGCTTTGCTACAACTATTATTATTTAGGTATTCATATTATATACATTTTAGAGGAAATTGGGGGTAGCAAAGTTAAGTAATCTGTCCGGGATTGCATGGCTAATGTTGCTTAGGTCTCTGGCTGGATTCAAAAGCTGTGACTGTAGATAGTGCTCAAACTCTACTGGAAGTCAGGAAAATAGCATGCATTCTGTTGTAAAGGAGAAACCTGCTCATTTTCTCCCTCCCTCTTCCCCTTCCTTTCCTTTTCCTCTTTCTTTTTTACCTTTCTTGTTCTTTCATGTTTCCTCCTTTCTTTCAAGAAATCTTATTGAACCAACATTCATATTATGTGTCATCACCGTAAGTCCTGGGGTGTAGAGTAGATAACAGAGAATGAACTAGGAGACTGGGTGTTTCCACAAAAGAGAAAGGCCTATTTCACCCTATTCATCCTCATCTTCAAATAGGAAAGTTAAAACTTAATACACACCCTCTTATAATTTCTTTAATTTTGCATTTCTAAAGTATGGCAAACAGCTTTTCTGTTTTACCCTTGAAGGCATTTTGGTATTTATGAAACAGTTTTAGAAGATCTAGGTAAAGAAATCAAAGATCCAACCTTGCAGTGAAAACATTTCCCATGTGGACATGTCTAACTTACAACATAGCAGCCAGTGAATTACATGGTGGGTAGAATTTTTGGTTGTCATATGACCCTTGCCATTCTTATCTTTTTACCCCAAGCCAAGACTGTAAAATGTTCAAGTGTCATGAAGGCTTATTGAGTAACAGGAGAGCTATAGGTTTAATGTTCCATTTGTGGCCTATTCCTTCTGCAAAATTCTGACAAATGTGGCTAAAGGACCTTGCCCTACATTAATATCTCTGGTTGAAAATTCACTGTCATCTTGTGATTATGCATAAGCTCTTGGTTGCTGTTTTCTCTCCCTCTCATTTTCTTTGTTACTTACTTTGTTTCAGAAAGCATTATTTTTGAAAATTGTTCCTTCAGAATTTCATTTAGCCACGGACAGCTCATCTCTAATTTTTAGATTCCTTCTTAGTAGTGATAATGTGTCTTCCTGGATATTAATGAGAATATTCCTTTGAGTGTCATTTCACAATTTAAAAATTAGTGGCCTGTTGCACATGCCTAATCTCTTCATTCAAAACATTGACTCAGTGTTGTGTATTTTTTGGCTCTCTCCAGCCTTTGGCACACTATTTTGTATTTTTAATATGGGATTTTTATCCCCTTGAAATTGTACATAACTGACAAAAATGATAACCCAAATACATTTATATTTTTTACAATATATCTGATAAAAATCTATGATTACTCATATATGTATCATTAAAGTGATCTATTTTATTGAACTCCGTGTAAGGGTCATAATAGTTACAGTAATAAATATTTATTGAGTTTTTATAATTTTTATAAAGTTTTAAGTGTTTGTGTTTATTAACTCGCGTGTTAAGCCTGTGGTGTAGGTCTGACACCTGGTTACATTTTACTGATGAGGACTGAGTCAGAAAGAGATTAAATAGAGAGCAAGTCCCAAAGTTGGTAAGTCAGAGACCTGGTTCTAATAGGCTCCACCTCACTGCTACACTATGCTGGGTCTTAAGGCACTGAGTTATCCTACTCCAAGACATACGCTTACTCTACACAGTGTGTTGCCACACGGAGTGAAGTCAGTCACTAGCTTAAACTAACTTTTGAAAATTCCATGTTGCAAATGATTTAAGGAAAGGAAAGAACACCACTATTCTCATTTCAGAAATGTTAAGTGCTCAGTTTGCTTCCAGATAGCAGATACATAGGATCATATGTAAACATGACTACATAGAATACTTGCTTAGTTAGATCTTCCTTTGTAATTCTGTAAGATTTTTCCATTGAATCTTTCTTCTTTCTTTAATGTTAATGATTTTTTACCTCAGGAAAGGCTTGACAAGATTAAAATAGATATATGGCTCCACAGAGGAAGTTTCTATAGTAACGGAAAATACATAAAAGAGAGAAGCACCAAAATGTAACATTCAATTCACACTGAAAGATGCATTTATTCTATTTATAAATCTAATACCATGTTGGATTCAATGTTAATTCCCATCTTCAACAGTCTCTAGTTAATTTGTCTTAAAAGCCGATATATTGTTGGTTCTTGAAAGATAACTGATGTGAATACATTTTCATTTTCTACCATGAAAGGGAAATGTGGAA
>NW_027837393.1:0-267 GCF_054177405.1 Leptonychotes weddellii
TACATTCTTTCTTGGCTAAAATTTAACATTCTAGTATGATCTTTTTTCTTTTTTTTATTATTATGTTATGTTAATCACCATACATTACCTCGTTAGTTTATGATGTAGTGTTCCATGATTCATTGTTTGCAAAAAACACTCAGTGCTCCATTCAGTACGTGCCCTCTTTAATACCCATCACCAGGCTAACCCATACCCCCATCCCCCTCCCCTCTAGAACCCTCAGTTTGTTTTTCAGAGTCCATAGTCTCTCATGGTTCGTCTCCC
>NW_027837394.1:0-267 GCF_054177405.1 Leptonychotes weddellii
GTTCAGTCAGGTAAGTGTCTGCCTTTGGCTCAGGTCATGATCCTGGGGTCCTGGGATTAGGTCCCTCATCGGGTTCCCTGCTCAGCAGGGGATCTGGTTCTCCATCTCCCTCTGTGTGCTCTCTCTCTCTCAAATAAATAAATAAATCTTAAAAAAAAAAGTATCATTAACATAACATAATAAAATAAAATTTAAAAAATATCAGTAAAATGTCAAAATGGATATCCTACAATGTGCATTATTTTCTACTCAAAATTAGTGTTCAAA
>NW_027837395.1:0-267 GCF_054177405.1 Leptonychotes weddellii
ATGGGGATTAACATAAGAATAAAAAAAAAAAGAAAAGAAAAGAAAAAAAGAGTCACATGCTCCTCCAACTGAGCCAGCCAGGCGCCCCTATGTGTCTGTTTTTATGCCAATATTTATGCCAACATTGGATAGCAGGGGAGACGGAACTGATAAAACATGTATATAAAGCTTGTCAATTGGTTTGCCGGAGAAGGAAGTCCGAGACCCCAAATGGTTTATCTTGGGCCTGGATATTTAGGAATATCCTACACATACATGAACGATATC
>NW_027837396.1:0-267 GCF_054177405.1 Leptonychotes weddellii
TGCACCGTGGTGAGTGAATTATAGCCCAGCGCAGGGCTGGCCAGTGCGATGGGGGACGCATGTGCTCTAATTACCAAATGTCCTGCATGATTAACTAGCAAATTAATAGGCTGAGGACTCCGTCTCCACCTGGCAAGCGTCTCCGAAGCCCATAAACATGCCGGAATCCAAATGCCGCTGGGTGGTGTGGCCCCGTCCCCCTCCATCAGCTCCAGGCGATTTACGGGCCTTTCCCGAAGGTTGTCTCTGAGCCCAGACCTCAGTCGG
>NW_027837397.1:0-267 GCF_054177405.1 Leptonychotes weddellii
CCGGACACCAGATCAGTGTAACTTCCAACTCGGCCTCTCTTAAGATACCAACTCCTGACATTCCTGCCGTTTCTCACTAGAGTTACAAAAACATGTGGCTACAGGTTATCTCAGGAGGAAGAAAGGCTCATCTAGACCCATCCTGGCGTTCAACTTGCCAAGCACATTCCTGCAGGCCTTTTTTTTTTTTTTTTTTTTTTTTAATTTAGCAACACTTGGGAGATCACTTAAATTCTGGAAGCTAACTATATCAGGATTAGGTTTGGC
>NW_027837398.1:0-267 GCF_054177405.1 Leptonychotes weddellii
GCATCTAGTGCTTTACTGTTGCAGGCCCTGCAGGAGATGTGGAGACTGCAATCATGAACAGTGCAGGTCTGGCCCTTATCCTCAGAGTTTCCACTCTGGTTGGAGAAGAGAAGTCAAAGCTCAATAGCAGTAAAGAGAGATAATGGCCATGCTGGGAGATAACAGGATGCTGCCAAAGAAAGAGTTTCCTGCTCTGGAAAGGGGACCAAAAGATGCTTCCAACAGGAAGTGACTTCCGACTCTGAGCCAGACCGGCGGAGCTGGAGT
>NW_027837399.1:0-267 GCF_054177405.1 Leptonychotes weddellii
TAACTCAACATCAAAAAAAATGAACCCAATTAAAAAATAAGCAGAGGACCTGAATAGACATTTTTCCGAAGAAGATATACAGACAGCCAATAGACACATGAAATGATGCTCAACATCAGTAATTATCAGAGAAATGCAAATCAAAACCACAATGAGATATCACTTCATACTTAGGATGGCTAAAATAAAAAAAAAAAAAAACAAGAAACAACAAGTGTTGGCAAAGATATGGAGAAAAAGCAACCCTTGGTTGTAATATAAATTGGT
>NW_027837400.1:0-267 GCF_054177405.1 Leptonychotes weddellii
TAAATATTTATTTAATATTCATTTGATGCCTGGCACTATACTAATTGCTTCAGAAAATAAAAAAAAGAAATAAAAAGAAATTTAAAAAAATTTAAAAAGAGATAATAAAAAAAAGAAATCAAACCCATTAATACCTAGACCATTGCACTGTGATCTCCCCAAGAAGGACTTCTGGCTTTTGTATTTGTTTGAATGAGTTCGAATCTGTCAGTCATGGTCTTGACATGAAAAGGTGGTACCCTCCAATTGGGTAGCTTGAGGAGAATG
>NW_027837401.1:0-267 GCF_054177405.1 Leptonychotes weddellii
ATCTAGAACTAATGATGTAATGTATGGGGATTAACATAAGAATAAAAAAATAAAAAAATAAAAAAAATAAAAAAGAAGGCAGCTGTTTGCAAGCCAGGAAGACAGGTCTCCCCAGAGGCCAACCTTCCCAGCACCTTGATCTTGGACTTCTAGTCTTGGAGGCTAGAATTCCTGTTGTTTAAACCACCCGGTCTGTGCTATTCTGTCATGGCACTCCAAGCAGACGAATACATAAATATAAACATCTCCTTTTAAATAAAGAGTTCA
>NW_027837402.1:0-267 GCF_054177405.1 Leptonychotes weddellii
TATCAGTGTTGATATTGACGAAGATAGCGACTTAGCCATGAAGGATTCGAAAAAATGGTATTTTGACAGCGATACTCCATCTACAATATCATTTTCCTATCAAAAACCTCTTAATCCTGTCGCTAAGGTTTTAACCGCGATACCTCCCTTTTTATTGATGGCTATAGCTTTGCTGTGCTTTGGCATTATCAATTTTCGGTTGCTTAAAAAGACGCAAATAGAAACCCCAAAATATACTTGGCAACTGATGGTATTTACCGGCCTACT
>NW_027837403.1:0-2271 GCF_054177405.1 Leptonychotes weddellii
CTCAGCCATCAGAAAGGATGAATACCCAACTTTTACATCAACATGGATGGGACTGGAGGAGATTATGCTAAGTGAAATAAGTCAAGCAGAGAAAGTCAATTATCATATGGTTTCACTTATTTGTGGAACATAAGGAATAGCATGGAGGACATTAGGAGAAGGAAGGGAAAAATGAAGGGGGGAAAATCGGAGGGAGAGATGAACCATGAGAGACTATGGACATCTGAGAAACAAACTGAGGGTTTTAGAGGGGAGGGAGGCAGGGGGATGGGTTAGCCCAGTGATGGGTATTAAGGAGGGCACGTACTGCATGGAGCACTGGGTGTTATACGAAAACAATGAATCGTGGATCGCTACATCAAAAACTAATGATGTATGGTGACTAACATAACATAATAAAATTAAATTTAAAAAAAAGAAGTCATGGTACAAACATTCATTAAAGCATTATGATAATTTCCAAGTCATATGTAGACTTTGAGAAATTTCTTGCATGGCTTTTTGTTGGATATGGGTCTCCAGCTAATGATGTCCCTGTCTGAGTCATGATTTGACATTTAAAAAAATGGTATAGAAAGTGTCCACTGACTCCTCCATGTAGGTGAGAGTCATTAGGTTATTGATGTCTAGCACTTCAATGCATTCCAGAGGGCAGCTGAGTGGGACCCAGCCCTGGATGTCAGCACTTTCCATGTGCCCCAGACCCTCAGTGTCTGGCCTTTGACTGCATGCAATGCTAATGCCAATCTGGGTCGATCTAGAGCAGTGGATGAGGATCACACATCCCTAGGCTGCTGTTATATTGGTCCACTCAATGGACCCAGCTCAGTGGGTTTCTCCAGCATCCATGCCCACCTGTCCTCAGGCCCTGGTTTCATGGCCACTGCTGTCATGGCATCATTAGATACTTTCAGAATCATTAAATAGAAACTTATCTTTACCAGAATGATGTTATACATGGTGTAGAAGCCTCTTTCGGTGTTTGTTGAATTAATAATTATACTCAAAGTTTTCTAATTCTTATAAAACTATCTGAGATATTCTCTTATTCAACATCTTTATAAATCATTTAAATCATTCTGTGTCAGAAAACCTATTTAACTATGATCATTGGGACATCCTATGATAATTAACGAACTAATGAGTGCATATTAGAAATAATATAAATTAATCATATAGTTTCTCACAGTTACTATTATATACTTATTAACTAAAATGAAAGTATTTCATGATTTTACCAACTGGTGCATTTCAGTAAGTTCATATCAGCTGAATATCAGGTCTGCTTGAAACCAATACATGGTTCTTTAAGGCTGGTGGCTCTCAGTCACAAGAAATGTTCATGAGAAAAATATTAAGACATTTTTAAGGGAAATAATTGAAAAAACAGATCTGTTTGCATCAATGTCTCTTAAATCCATAAATCAATAAATCAATGAATAAATGAATGCTTAAGAATACCTTAGGTTTCTTCTGACCATGCAATAAAAGGATTCCAGCTCCTCTATTCAAAGTGGTAGGAATTTAGCCATAAACATGACAGATAAGACTCCTGTGGAGTTTTCATTTCAGTAAGCTAAGGAGAGAGAAAAAAAGGAGGGAATAATATAATTTCAGATACTCATAAAATCTATGAAGGAAAGTAGAACAGAGTAAGAGAATGGCAGATTGTTCTAAATAAAAAACTTCAGGTTATTTGTGTCTTTGTTTGTTTTAAAAAAACATATCAGAGTACATACGTAACTCCAAAGACATGTGGTCTTACATTTTAGCCACTCTGACAGGTATAAGGTCATGATATCCAATTGTGGTTTTGATTTGCATTTCCCTGATGATGAGTGATGATGAGCATCTTTTCATGTGTCTGTTGGCCCTCTGCATGTCTTCTTTGGAAAAATATCTATTCACGTCCTCTGCCCACTTTTTTTTTTTTTAAAGATTTTATTTATTCATTTGAGACACAGAGATACAGAGAGAGAGAGAGAGAGCATGAGCAGGGGGAGAGGCAGAGGGAGAGGAAGAAGCAGACTCCCTGCTGAGCCAGGAACCCCATGTGGGGCTCGATCCCAGGACCCTGGGATCATGACCTGAGCCGAAGGCAGACGCTTAACCATCTGAGCCACCCCAGGCGCCCCGACACTGTTCTTTTAAAGCCAACAGGACACCTGTAGCCACAATCGCCTCTCTTCTTTTTTTTTTTTTTAATTCTTATGTTAATCCCCATACATTACATCATTAGTTTTAGATGAAGTGTTCCATGATTCATTGTTT
>NW_027837404.1:0-267 GCF_054177405.1 Leptonychotes weddellii
TCCTGTCCTACCCCATGAAGCTGTGTGAGTTTACATCTTCTTTGTAACCAGTAGAAGGGACGGAGGTACAGTTGTGTCTTCTGAGGCTAAGTCAGACAAGGCCATGCAACTTCCATCTTGCTTGCTGGAACCCCCATGCTGGATCCTGACCTGCCACGTAAGCAGTCTGACTGCTCTAAGGCAGCCATGCTGGGAGGAAGTCCCCTGAGACTATAAGACTATGTGGACAGAGAGAGATGCCTGGCCAGCCCCCGGCTGCTCAAGCTC
>NW_027837405.1:0-267 GCF_054177405.1 Leptonychotes weddellii
TCTGTTTTACAACCCCAAACTCTCTTTCTGAAGGGCCTGGGAGTCATCCTTTGACATGTAATCCTCAAGGAAGATAGCACCCCTATTCCCAGTCTCTGTGGGAGGGTAGGAGCTAGCTTCTAACAGGCACCAACAGCAAACACACACGGCCTAATCACAGAGAACCAGTGAGCAAACTTCAGGAAGTTACTCAAGGTGTTCTACTGGTCAACCTCCCCTCTACAGTCCTCCAGCACATTCCCACTGTCTCACTCAGCCCTCAAACAC
>NW_027837406.1:0-267 GCF_054177405.1 Leptonychotes weddellii
GGGGAAAGTGATGCTAGCGGTTCCTACCTCCTGTCATTGTTATGAGGATTAACTAAGCTAAGAGTTGTAAAGTGCTGGGGCGCCTGGGTGGCTCCGTCGTTAAGCACCTGCCTTCGGCTCAGGTCATGATCCCAGAGTCCTGGGATCGAGCCCCGCATCGGGCTCCCCGCTCAGCGGGAAGCCTGCCTCTCCCCCCTCCACTCCCCCCGCTTGTGTTCCTCTCTCACTGTGTCTCTCTCTGTCAAATAAATAAATAAAATCTTAAAA
>NW_027837407.1:0-267 GCF_054177405.1 Leptonychotes weddellii
GCTTGGGCATGTTTATATGATACCTTAGGACCCTTGGCACTTGGCTGGGGATTGATTTGGAGCTCAGAGGCGGGATGAGTGTCTTCCTCTGAGGCTGGAAGAAAGAAGAGGAGGAAAGGTCAAGATTTAGGTAAATGTGTTGGTGTGAAGGAAAGACTTTGAGAAAGATGAGCCTGATAACATAGATTTTTTTTTTTTTTCAAAGACTCAGGGGAAGGAGTATTTGCCAAAAGTGAGGGGCCGAGGTGGGGGGCAGGCTCAGCTTGA
>NW_027837408.1:0-267 GCF_054177405.1 Leptonychotes weddellii
CCCTATCATAATGATATACACACTTTATGAGATTTTATTGATCATATGATTTTTTTTAATGCTTTTTCTTTTCTTTTTTTTTTTTTTTTAAAGATTTTATTTATTTATTTGACAGAGAGAGACACAGCGAGAGAGGGAACACAAGCAGGGGGAGTGGGAGAGGGAGAAGCAGGCTCCCCGCAGAGCAGGGAGCCCGATGCGGTACTCAATCCCAGGACCCTGGGATCATGACCTGAGCTGAAGGCAGTCGCTTAACCAACTGAGCCA
>NW_027837409.1:0-267 GCF_054177405.1 Leptonychotes weddellii
CGTCACCTCCAGCCTCCGTGCTCACAGGCCCGGTGGCCCGGGACAGGGACTCAGCCCACCGCTGGGCTTCCAGGCACAGTTTCTAGGGAGGTGTCCTAATGGAGGGCTGTGGACCACCTCACTCAGAACCCTCCCTCTGATGGATGACTGTCCTCCCTTCGTTCAGAAAAAGAAGAAAAGGGCGCCTGGGTGGCTCAGTCGGTTGAGCGACTGCCTTCGGCTCAGGTCATGATCCTGGAGTCCCGGGATCGAGTCCCGCATCGGGCT
>NW_027837410.1:0-267 GCF_054177405.1 Leptonychotes weddellii
ATTGTGAGTTTGAGCCAAACGCTGGGCATGGAGCTCACCTAAAAACAATAACAACAACATCAAAAAGAGTACACTTATCATGAGGAGCACAGAGTAATGTATAGAATTGCTGAATCACGATATTGTACACCTGAAACTAACATAACACTGTATGTTAATTAGACTGGAATTTAAAATAAAATAATCTTTTTTTTTTTTTAAAGATTTTATTTATTTATTTGACAGAGAGAGACACAGCCAGAGAGGGAACACAAGCAGGGCGAGTGG
>NW_027837411.1:0-267 GCF_054177405.1 Leptonychotes weddellii
CTGTTTTAGGGCCAGAATTCACAGCCCATCTAGCTCTAGTGACCAGAAACTCGTCCAGAAAGTCTTTCTAACATGACATAATGTGTCTGATCTTAATTTTATATTCATTTTAATCCATTGCATATATTAAACTATTCTGGGCAACAAGGCAGATATCAGAAATTATCTAGGGGCGCCTGGGTGGCTCAGTTGGTTAAGCAACTGCCTTCGGCTCAGGTCATGATCCTGGAGTCCCGGGATCGAGTCCCGCATCGGGCTCCCTGCTCG
>NW_027837412.1:0-267 GCF_054177405.1 Leptonychotes weddellii
GTGTGGCATTGAGAGGTCTGTACATGTCCCGAAGCCCAAGTGGCCGCCTCCTCCAGAAAAAGCCCTCTTAGAAAACAGAAAGGACGATGTTAATTCTGCATTTCCCCTGCACTCTCCAGCCACAGGACTTTACCCTGCTCAGATTTACCTGACTCTCACTTTCTGTTGAGCATCTCTTCCGCAGCAGAGATCGAAAGAACCCCCTTGGAGGAAACACACACGCAGACAATTAGTGATTCATGCCATTTCCTTTGCCTCTCACAATGT
>NW_027837413.1:0-267 GCF_054177405.1 Leptonychotes weddellii
TGACTTTTTGGGGATTTTAAGGAGAAAACTCTTCAGTCTTTCACCACAGAGAATGATATACATATGAGTTATTTTTCATAAATATCCTTTATCATAATTTTTAAAGAATTATTTATTTATTTATTTATTTGAGAGCATGCAAACCCAAGAGTGGGGAGGGGCAGAGGGAGAGAATCTCCAAGCAGACTCCCGACTGAGTACAGAGCCCTCCCTGGAGCTCAATCTGAAGACTCTTGAGATCATGACCTGAGCCCAAACCAAGAGTCG
>NW_027837414.1:0-2271 GCF_054177405.1 Leptonychotes weddellii
GGCAGATTCTTAACCAAAAATGGGAAAAACATTACTTCCCTCTTCCTAAACTTCTTGGCAGAAAGTCAGTTTTAGAATTGTAAAGCTAAGTTCTTTTAGGTATTGTGTATGATAAAAACCTGTATTGTACGGTAGAAAAGCTCTGCCCAGGGTTTTAGTAGCTTAGCAAGGGGAGGGCTTGATGATATATCTGTAAAGATGAGTTTCAGAAAGAAAGAGAGATTCTACCTCCACTCCACTCCACCCCCACCATAAACAGACCTTCTTCCAGCTTCTCCAAAGGCTCCTCGGCCATGCCAACTCCAGGACTCCTGCACTCATAGGACGGCAACACCACCTCTAAAGCACAGAAGAATTTCAGGCTCTGCTTCTCAAGTGGTACCGTAGCATCTTCATTTTCTCTTTCTTCGAGGTCAGAAAGATCCTGAAGCTGTTAGGATTTTACATTAAAGGTCCTTCCTAGGATCTCAACATAGACTTCAAGATGTTTTGTCATTAGAAATAAAAACTAAACTCCAGTAAACCCAGCTAACAGTTGAGGTCCTATAGCTTCAAAATCAAGTAAGACTTGCAAATGAATTATTAAATACAGACAACTAGTTTTTTTTACTCTATACCCTACAAATACTGGCAAAAATTCTGGACATCACTACCCAAGTCATTGAAAGTATTATTAATTCTAGGTGGCAGGCCGATGCTCAGGTCCTTCCACTTAGAAGCCTCTCACATCTTCTCCCCACACCCAGTTCTCTCCTCTCTGAAGTCCAGGATTTCAATGTTGAAATGAGTCTGATTAGCCAAAGAAAATCTATAAAGTTTACCTTGATGATCCTTTTTGACCATCCATTGAAACGAAAGTAATAATTTGCCAATTCTTGGCACTGGGAGCTATTTAGGGCAAGGGCCTGATGTTGAACTGCTTTATGTTTGGTGCCAAGATGAACCTAAAGACATAAGAGAGAGACTGAAAAATATCACAACCTGCCACAGAGGCTTATTTTGGATACACCTGAGATTGATCAATACCTATTTCAGAGACTCGCTGTGAAGATTAAAAAGGAAACACCATTGTAAGCAATGAGCTCATAGTAAGCCCTGAATAAATGGTATTCATTATTTTTAAGCTCCAGTACTTTTCTGCATCATTTCCAGGGCTCCTGATTGAATTGGAAGATTTCCCTGACCTCTGGTGGTGAGAGTGATGATGAAAGCCACTAAGGAGGCCCTCCAGAAGCAAATTATGTAGGTGAGCAAAGGAAAGAAATTGTTTTTGTTGTCCCATCCTGTAGCTCGTTTGAGAACATGACCTGAAGAGCCGACAAGATGGACCTGACATGGAGGTAGGACCTTAATCTGCAGCACACTGCTCCCCAAGTTACTAACCTCTAGAACAAGGAATATACATACCTCTAAAAATTTTATAAGCAACTAAACAACTAGAGGTTCATTTGCATTAATAAGCTCCTTTGAGAATGCAAATACTTCCAGTCTAACTTACGCTCTATGGTGAATTTATTAAATGTTCTGTCTTAAATGTCTATTTCAACTTTAAGCAGGGTGTAGTATAGTAATATATTCATAAAGATTCAAATAATGCAAATGAAGTCACAGCACTATTAATTCTTTATTGATTTGTTCGTGCATCTTCCTCTATCACTAGTTTATAAGCCCCTTAAGTGCTTGAAGGAACTATCTCTTACTCTTTTCTCATTCCTAAAACCGAGCACATTCTGTTGTTGATTGAGTGAATGAATGAAAGAATGGGTGATAAGAAAATAAAATTACTTTCTCCAGCTGAAGCTGCATGCTGGAAAGAAGAAATGAAGATGAACTTTTAAATGTTGAGTGCTGCAGGCGAGGCTAATGGCGAGCCATAGTGGAGCTGTTCTGGATAAGAAGGAAGCTTCAGAAGGGCCCCGAGCCTCTCTGTCGGAGAAATAGTTGTCACCTTGGGAAAGCTTGCCAGTTCCTGCTGCCAACCATTTTCCTTCATGCTACTGAAAAAAACTCTCTCCAATACCTAAGGCCTTTCCTTGATTTATTTTATTTAAGACATTATTCTTTTTCCTGTATTTATAAAAGGCAAACAACAACAACAACAAACCCAACCAGGAACTATATGTAGTTGCCAAAGTAGAAAAGAACACATAAGTAAATTGGATAACAATTTTGGAAAGCAGGGGTAATAACCCAAGGTTCTGTGTTAAATAAAAAAAGAGATCTAATATGAATACGCTCTCCTGTCAACTATATACTGACTTGTAGAACATT
>NW_027837415.1:0-267 GCF_054177405.1 Leptonychotes weddellii
GTCAGGATAATTAGCAGTTACTCAGGACTGCTCTTTACCCGAAAAGTCGCAGGGCCTGTGAGGCAGGCCGTCTTACCTCCGTTTCACGGAGGAGAGAACAGAGACTGAGTGGGCCTGTGGTCCCCGAGTTAGGACAAGGGGCTAGACTCATCCCACTCCAAAGCCTCTGCCACTGCCCAGCCTGACTGGGCCTGCCACCACACCAGGCAGACTCTCTGGAGCCTTCCGGAAAGGTGGTGTCTGCACCCAGCCCGACACAGAGAGGAC
>NW_027837416.1:0-267 GCF_054177405.1 Leptonychotes weddellii
TCCTGTCCTACCCCATGAAGCTGTGTGAGTTTACATCTTCTTTGTAACCAGTAGAAGGGACGGAGGTACAGTTGTGTCTTCTGAGGCTAAGTCAGACAAGGCCATGCAACTTCCATCTTGCTTGCTGGAACCCCCATGCTGGATCCTGACCTGCCACGTAAGCAGTCTGACTGCTCTAAGGCAGCCATGCTGGGAGGAATTCCCCTGAGACTATAAGACTATGTGGACAGAGAGAGATGCCTGGCCAGCCCCCGGCTGCTCAAGCTC
>NW_027837417.1:0-267 GCF_054177405.1 Leptonychotes weddellii
ATTTATCAGATATACTTGATTTGTGTTTAGATCATTACAGTTGAAAGAGTAGATTCATACTTAAAATCTTTAAAAAAAAAGATGGAAGGGTGCTTGGTTGGCTCAGTGGATTGAGCGAGTGATTCTTGATCTCAGGGTTGTGAGTTTGAGCCCCATGTTGGGTGTAGGATTACTTAAAAATAAAATCATTAAAAAAAAAGTAGATTCAGATATACAGATTTTTCCACGCACATATATGTGAGCTAAAAACTCCTAGTGAGACATCTG
>NW_027837418.1:0-267 GCF_054177405.1 Leptonychotes weddellii
TGGGCTGCTGGGAACACAGAGAACAAATGGGGAATTCAAAGGGAGACTTTAAAGGGTTTTAAAGGTACAAGACACAAAGGCAAAGAACAGGGCCTCCAAAAATCCCTGGAGATGGCACACTAGCAATTTCAAAATGTTGCCCAGGCATTCAGATGTTTTCTTTCAGAGAAAGAAGAATGTTTGCATAATACAGATTTTTAAAAAAAAATTCTGCCATGATATAGTATTCTCAGTGTCCGTTAACCCTGATGGGAGAATTATCTGGCT
>NW_027837419.1:0-267 GCF_054177405.1 Leptonychotes weddellii
ATTATATAAATATTGCCCGTCTTACATCAGAAAATATTGTGTGTGCCAAATCCTGCCTCACTAATGAGAGGATAAGCTTCTAAGAAACAGGGTTGTAGGTTTTCATTCCTTTGTTCCCTCAGCAAAGCTTAGCCTGATGCCAAGGGGAAGAGTAAGTGATCAATGAGTACCTAATGAGCGGAATTCAATCTTCAAGAAAAGAAGCCCACCTCGTATTGGGGGGCTTACAAAAAGCAAACAATTTTAGGATGTGTCTCAGTACAAACA
>NW_027837420.1:0-267 GCF_054177405.1 Leptonychotes weddellii
CCGGACAGAGAGACGCGCCAGGGTGCAATGACTGACAGCTATAGGACCCCTGAAGTAAAAGCACTTAGATCCTTATTTCAAGAGGTAATGATAAAAAGGATAGAATAGAAGTGGAATATCTTGTAAAAATTAACAGTTATTTTTAAAAATGCACAGGGTCGGGGCGCCTGGGTGGCTCAGTTGGTTAAGCGACTGCCTTCGGCTCAGGTCATGATCCTGGAGTCCCGGGATCGAGTCCCGCATCGGGCTCCCTGCTCGGCGGGGAGC
>NW_027837421.1:0-267 GCF_054177405.1 Leptonychotes weddellii
GGGGACTGTGGGCTCCCGTCACCAAAGATGCAGCTCTCTGCCTCACTGCCCTCATGGGGCATCAGCCACCTAAAAACCAGGGCTGACCCCAGGCTTTCGGGTCTTGCCAATTGTCCTGTTACAGAGCGTTGGCACTTCCTCCCCACCTACGTTTTGTTACTCAGTGTGTGGAAACTATGCCGGACTTGCCGCTCAAACTTCAGTCCAGAGAGTAACAGCCCCAGATGGAGGGATAGCTCTAGGAGCGGCCCCGTGGCACTTCTCGGA
>NW_027837422.1:0-267 GCF_054177405.1 Leptonychotes weddellii
GCGCCTGGGTGGCTCAGTCGTTAAGCGTCTGCCTTCGGCTCAGGTCATGATCCCAGGATCCTGGGATCGAGTCCCACATCGGGCTCCCTGCTCGGCGGGAAGCCTGCTTCTCCCTCCCCCACTCCCCCTGCTTATGTTCCCTCTCTCGCTGTGTCTCTCTCTGTCAAATAAATAAATAAAATCTTTAAAAAAAAAAAAAGAATAAGGGGTCAAGATGTCACAGGGTATGTAGGTGCAGTGGAATACACTGATTGGCTATAGGGGAAA
>NW_027837423.1:0-267 GCF_054177405.1 Leptonychotes weddellii
TTGTGTATTTTTGCTTTTCTTGCCCTTGCCTGAGGAGACAGATCCAAAAACATGTTGCTAATAAGACCGATGCCTAAGAGATTTCTTTTTCTTTTAAGAGTTTTATGGTTTCTACCTATGTTTTCTTTTAAGAAACTAACTATATTTTCTTTCAGTTTTATGGTTTCAGATCTTACATTTAGGTCTTTTTTTTTTTTTTTTTTTTTTAAAGATTTTATTTATTTATTTGACAGAGAGAGACACAGCGAGAGAGGGAACACAAGCAGG
>NW_027837424.1:0-267 GCF_054177405.1 Leptonychotes weddellii
AAAAAAAAAAAAAAAAGATGTACCCTGGTGAAAAGGCACCTGAAATTGGACGCCACAGAAGGGAACTTTCATGTAACCCTGATCCAACGCTGTGGTTGCAAATGTCCTCAGATGTGCTGCCTTTCTGCATTTTCTGCCCCGGCCTTGGAACCCACGGGCTTTGTGTCCTAGAGGGAATCAAGTTTAAAACCCACTAAGTCGCGAGAGCCCTCGCCAAAGACCACAGACGAGATCGTCATAGAACCTACTTTAAAGATATCTCGTCTG
>NW_027837425.1:0-2271 GCF_054177405.1 Leptonychotes weddellii
GTTGGAGAGGTTGTGGAGAAAGGGGAACCTTCTTACACTGTTGGTGGGAATGCAAGCTGGTACAGCCACTTTGGAAAACAGTGTGGAGGTGCCTCAAAAATTAAAAATATAGCTACCCTATGACCCAGCAATTGCACTACTGGGTATTTACCCCAAAGACACAGATATTGTGAAAAGAAGGGCCATATGCACCCCAATGTTCATAGCAGCAATGTCTAAAATAGCCAAACAGTGGAAAGAGCCGAGATGCCCTTCAACAGACGAAGGATAAAGAAGATGTGGTCCATATATACAATGGAATATTACTCAGCCATCAGAAAGAATGAATACCCAACTTTTACATCAACATGGATGGGACTGGAGGAGATTGTGCTAAGTGAAATAAATCAACCAGAGAAAGTCAATTATCATATGGTTTCACTTATTTGTGGAATATAAGGAATAGCATGGAGGACATTAGGAGAAGGAAGGGAAAAATGAAGGGGGGTAAATCAGAGGGGGAGTTGAACCATGAGAAACTGTGGACTCCAAGAAACAAACTGAGGGTTTTGGAGGGGAGGAGAGTGGGGGGATGAGTTAGCCCGGTGATGGGTATTAAGGAGGGGACGTACTCCATGGAGCACTGGGTGTTATATGAAAACAATGAATCATGGAACACTGCATCAAAAATTAATGATGTATGGTGACTAACATAACATAATAAAATAAAATAAAATTTCAAACAACAACAACAAAAAAACAAAGTGTAAGACAGATCAACTTTTATTAATACGGCTTCAGCTTCCACATTGCAATTAAGTTTGACATGAACGAGACTTGCAAAAATGTACAATGCACTCTTCTTACTATTTGTTTTTGTTCTGGAAAATGTAGTTATTTCTAGTTAAAAAATGTTATTTATTTAAAAAATATGATTAACATATAACATTGTGTAAGTTTAAGTCATACAATGTATGGATTTGGTACATTTATATATTGTAAGGTGATTGTCACTGTAGTGACAGCACCTCGATTACATCACATAATTACTATTTCTTTTTCTGTGTGGGACTACTTGAGATCTAGTTTCTTTACAATTTTGATTATTAAAATACAGTACTGTTGTGTATATTCACTACACAATGCATTAGATCTCTAGGAGTTATTTACTACTGGCTGCAGGTTTCTACCCTTAACTAACATGGCTCCTATTCCTCCATTTCCAAGCCCCTGGCAGCCAATATTTTACTATCTTTTTTTACAAGTTTGCCTTTTCATATTTTACACATAAGCAATACCATGCATTATTTGTTTTTCTCTCTGACTTATCTCACTTAGCTAGTGTCCTCAAGGTCCATCCATCTTTTCACAAAAGGCAGGATTTCCTGTTTTTCTTGGCTGAATTCCAATTGTGTTTGCATGTGTGACATCTTCTTTATCCATTCCTGTCTTGTCTTTTGTGAATAATGTCACAATTAACATAGGAATGTAAATATCTCTTTGATGTCCTGTTCTCATTTCTTTTGGTTATATATTCAGAAGTGGGATTGCTGGAATCATACAGTAGATCTATTTTTAATTTTTTGAGGTATTTCTGTATTGATTGCCAAAGTGGCTGAACCAATTTACATACTGTTTCTGCTAACAATATACAGGCATACCTCATCTTATCATGTTTTGCTTTATTGTGCTTTTTGGATTTCATTTTCTTACACATTGAAGGTTTGTGTCAACCCAGCACCAAGCAAGTCTATATAGGTGCCATTTTTCCAAGAGCATTTGGTCACTTCATGTCTCCATGTCAAATTTTGGTAATTCTCACATTTCAAACTCATTCATTATTATTTTATTTTTTTTTATTTATTTATTTATTTTTTTATATGTATTTTTTTAATTCTTATGTTAATCCCCATACATTACATCATTAGTTTTATTTTTATTTTTTTATTTTTTTTTTAAGATTTTATTTATTTATTTGAGACAGAGAGAATGAGAGAGAGCATGAGAGGGAGGAGGGTCAGAGGGAGAAGCAGACTCCCCACCGAGCAGGGAGCCCAATGAAGGACTCGATCCCGGGACTCCAGGATCATGACCTGAGCTGAAGGCAGTCGCCCAACCAACTGAGCCACCCAGGCGCCCTACATCATTAGTTTTAGATGAAGTGTTCCATGATTCATTGTTTGTGCATAACACCCAGTGCTCCATGCAGAATGTGCCCTCCTCAATACCCACCACCAGGCTAACCCATCCTCCCACACCCCTCCCCTCTAGAACCCTGTTTGTTTTTCAGAG
>NW_027837426.1:0-267 GCF_054177405.1 Leptonychotes weddellii
AGCTAAGGACTACTCTAAAAAAGAGACGGGCCAAATTTTTGTCAACCTATGCTCATAGTGCATTATTTGGGAGCTAAACTTCTTTGTATTTGCAATCATCAGCATATAGATTCCTAGTTTTTATTCTGATAGTCATATGTATGAACTTTGTAACCTCTGAACAGTTGTTGAAGACAAGCATACTAGATCAGTCCAGAGCTAATGATGCTTGATGTAACTGGAGGGTAGGAGCTCAACCTTGCTCCCTAGAAAATCCCAAGTGAAGAA
>NW_027837427.1:0-267 GCF_054177405.1 Leptonychotes weddellii
AACAGGAGCTGTCCCCCTGTGTTGATATCACGGGGAGAGAAATGGAGGATTGCATACCCTAACATCCGTTTCCTCTTCTGCTGATCTCCCAGGGCCCTCCAGTAGCCAAATCCAGCCCAAAACCAGAGGGTAAAGACAGTTGTGGATACAGCCCATCTAGGTCAGCTCACGGGGCTGAATCATTGGACAGAGAACTGATTGAGAAGGCCAAAGGGAAGGACCACTTGCACATTTAGCTGCAAGACGGTCTGGGAAATGTATTTCCTA
>NW_027837428.1:0-267 GCF_054177405.1 Leptonychotes weddellii
TCCTGTCATTTTATACCCTAGTGAAAATTGCAAAATTTGAATGTGGGCAGATATTCTGGCTTGGCCTAGGCAGGTGGGCTCTGCTGGGGAAGAGAATGCAGCTGAGCTTTGGCAGTTGCAGGGAGCTGCCTTAATAGATGAGTCCAGAGCTGAGCCTTTAATTAACCCCAGGATGGATTTCTCCTGGAAACATTTGCTGAAGTCTGGGATGGGAAATGTGGCTGGGCCTCTGAGTCAGAAAGACAGAGTTAAAGCTCCCACATTTTC
>NW_027837429.1:0-267 GCF_054177405.1 Leptonychotes weddellii
CATTTTTAAAATTCTTAAAGAAATCTCATCCTATAATCAACTATTTCTCTATAAACTTTAGAGGAACTCCCTTAGTGAATGAAACAAAACTTTTTTTTCTTTTTTTAAATTTTTTATTGTTATGTTAATCACCATACATTACATCATTAGTTTCTGATGTAGGGTTCCATGATTCATTGTGTATAACACCCAGTGCTCCATGCAGAGGGTGCCCTCTTTAATACCCATCACGAGGCTAACCCATCCCCCCACCCCCCTCCCCTCTAG
>NW_027837430.1:0-267 GCF_054177405.1 Leptonychotes weddellii
AGAAGCAGGCTCCCTGCCGAGCAGGGACCTCAATGTGGGACTCGATCCCAGGACCCCAGGATCATGACCTGAGCCGAAGGCAGTCACTTAACTGACTGAGCCACTCAGGTGCCCTATTATTCCCCTGCAACAGATGAGAAGACTGAGGTTTAGAGACATTAAGGAACTTGTGGACAATCACCCAGCTCTAAGGACAGACATGATGTTAAGTCTGTCTCTTTACCACTATGCGGTCCTACCTTTCTGTGCACAGAATAAACACTGACA
>NW_027837431.1:0-267 GCF_054177405.1 Leptonychotes weddellii
TACAGGTCTGTGATTCATCAGTCTTACACAATTCACAGTGCTCACCATAGCACACATACCCTCCCCAATGCCCATCACCCAGCCACCCCATCCCTCCCACCCCCCACCACTCCAGCAACCCTCAGTTTGTTTCCTGAGAGTCTTTTACGGTTTGTCTCCCTCTCTGGTTTCATCTTGTTTCATTTTTTCCTCCCTTACCTTATGATCCTCTGCCTTGTTTCTCAAATTCCTCATATCAGTGAGATCATATGATACTTGTCTCTCTCT
>NW_027837432.1:0-267 GCF_054177405.1 Leptonychotes weddellii
TATGGCGCAAAATATAGGATGTTGTATTTTATTACTCTTTCTTGCTCTTAACTTCATTTATTTCTTTCGCTTTCCACATATTCTTTTACTCCTTTCTCATCTTTTCTTTGCTTGCTTTTTCTTTTTATTGCATCATTTTCTTGTTATTTGATGCCATATAGTGGAATATGGTAAAAATATAAGGTCACCTTTAAAGTGAAAGATAAGGAAAATATAAGAGGAAACAAGATTAACACATTTAATTTTAGTTATATTTTATGTACATAA
>NW_027837433.1:0-267 GCF_054177405.1 Leptonychotes weddellii
TGCAAAAACAAGGGGTGGCTCATGAGCATGAGTTTGCCAACCCCTAATGCAAGATGAATGTCTGGGGCGCCTGGGTGGCTCAGTCGTTAAGCGTCTGCCTTCGGCTCAGGTCATGATCCCAGGGTCCTGGGATCGAGCCCCGCATCGGGCTCCCTGCTCCGCAGGAAGCCTGCTTCTCCCTCTCCCACTCCCCCTGCTCATGTTCCCTCTCTCGCTGTGTCTCTCTCTGTCAAATAAATAAATAAAATCTTTAAAAAAAAAAAAATT
>NW_027837434.1:0-267 GCF_054177405.1 Leptonychotes weddellii
TCGCTGTGTCTCTCTCTGTCAAATAAATAAATAAAATCTTTAAAAAAAAAAGAGTTCTTCATATATTCTGGAAACAAGTCCTTTATCAGAATGCATTATACAGATATTTTCTTTCAATCTGTGACTTTTCATTCTCTTAACAGTGTCTTTTACCAAGTAGAAGTTTTTAATTTTAAAATATTTTAACATGAGTTTTTTTATGGATCACACTTTTGATACTGTATTAAAAACCGCATTGCTAAACCCAAAGTCATAGAGATTTTCTCC
>NW_027837435.1:0-267 GCF_054177405.1 Leptonychotes weddellii
AATTATTAAACAGAAAAAAAAAAGAACTTAAAAACCTGTGAGTAGAAGGAATTTTCCTTATACTGATTAATGGTACCTACAAAATACAGGAAAGAACATACTAAATGATGAAAAAGTTAAGTGCATGTCCTTAAAAGTTATAGCAAGTAAAATATATAAACCACTGGAAAGCAAGAAACAAAACTGATGTTTGCAGATCTTATGATTGCCTACAAGGAAAAAATGCAAAAGATTCTCTAACAGATTGTTATATTTAGTAAAAGATTT
>NW_027837436.1:0-2271 GCF_054177405.1 Leptonychotes weddellii
CGGTGCAAATGGTGGGTATTCATCTTTTCTGATGGCTGAGTAATACTCCATTGTATATATAAACCATATTTTCTTTATCCGTTCACCTGTTGAAGAGCATCTCAGCTCCTTCCACAGTTTGGCTGTTGTGGACATTGCTGCTGTGAACATTGGGGTGCAGGTGCCCCTTCTTTTCACTACATCTGTATCTCTGGGGTATGGATTGTGCTTCTAGTGTCTTATCTAAGAAATCATGGCCTAATGCAAAGCAACAAACGTTTTCTCTTAGGAATTTTCTAATTTTAGGCTTAACATTTTAGGTCTGCACTTCATTTTGAGTTAACTTTTGTATATGGAATGAGGTTCATTGAAAAAAAGAAAGATATCTAATTGTTCCAGCACCACTTGTTGAAAGGACTTTACTTTTTTTGCATCTTTATCAAAAACCAGTTGTCATTGTATTTATTTCTCTACTCTCTATTCTGTTCCATTGATCTGTTTGCTTTTCTCAATGCCAATGTCACACTATCTGGATAACTATAGCTTTGTAAAGCGTCTTGAAATCAGGTAGTTTTGGACCTTCAACTTTGTTGTTGTTGTTGTTCTTCTTCTTCTTCCCTGCTCCCCAATCAGAAGACCCATTTATTACCCTAGAGTTGTGAAGGTCTCTTTGCAGTTATTGCAGTGTTTATGGCCCTGCCCAGGGCCCATACCCAATCTTCAAGCTACTTGGCAAGTAAAATCAAAAGGCTGCCTGGTGAGTGTGGAGTCAAAGCAAGATCAAAAGAATGACTTGGAGAGTCATTCACCCAAGCCCTGGAGAAACCAGGATGGTCTTCTTCTTCAAAGCTGTTTGGCTATTCTGGGTCCTTGTTAATTTCACATTCCTTTTACAAAGAGATTTTCAAGTTCTGCAAAAACAAAACAAAACAAAAGCCTGCTGGGCTTTTAATTAGGATTGTGTTGAATCTATAGATCAATTTGGGGAGAGTTGACTCTTGGTAATGTTGGGCTTTCCACCTATAAACGTGATATATCTTTCTGTTTATTTAGATCATCTTTCATTTCTCTCAGGCATATTTTGTAGTTTTCAGAGTATAAGTCTTTCACCTCTTTTATAAGATTTATCCTGAAGTATTGCATATTTTTCAGTGATACTGTAAATAGTATATTTTTCAAGTTCCAATAGTTAATTAATTGTCAGTGTATAGCAATGCAGGTATTTTTTTTTTTTACTGTAGTCATATATAGAACATAAAATTAGCCATTTCCTTGATTTCTAAGTGTACGGTTCAGTGGCATCAAGTACATTCACAGTGTTGTGCAACCATCACCACTATTTCCAAATCTTATTCATCACTCCAAACAAACACTTTGTACTTACTAAGAAGTAACTCCTCACTGGCCCCTCTCCCTAGCCCCTGGTAACCTCCAATTTCCTTTCTGTCTTTATGAAGTTTCCTATTCTAGATATTACATGTAAGTGGAAGCATACAGTATTTTTCCTTTTGTGTCTGGCTACTTCACCTAACATGATGTCTTCAAGGTCCTTCCATGATGTAGCGTACATGAGTACATCTTTCCCTTCTTGATTGAATAATATCACACTCTGTGCATGGTTTGTTTCTCCCTTACTCTTTTTTTTTTTTTAAGATTTGTTTATTTATTTATTTGACAGAGAGAGAGAGACAGCGAGAGCAGGAACACAAGCAGGGGGAGTGGGAGAGGGAGAAGTGGGCTTCCCGCTGAGGAGGGAGCCCAATGCGGGGCTCGATCCCAGGACCCCGGGATCATGACCCGAGCAGAAGGCAGACGCCCAACGACTGAGCCACCCAGGCGCCCCTCTCCCTTACTCTGTTGATGGATACTTGGGTTGTTTTCACCTTTTGGCCGTTATGAAAATGCTGCAGTAAACACTGGCATACAAATATGTGTTCCAGTCCTTGTTTTCAACTCTTTTGGGTGTATAATAGGAGTGAAATTGCTGGATTATATACGAATTCCATGTTTAGCTTTTGGAGGAACCACCCAGCTGGTTTTTGTTTTTTGTTTTTTGTTTTTGGGGGGTTTTTTTTAGATTTTATTTATTTGAGGAGAGAGAGAAATCATGAAGGGGGGGAGGGTAGAGGGAGAAGCAGGCTCCCCACGGTGGAGCAGGGAGCCCGACGCGGGGCTCAATCCCAGGACCCTGGGATCATGACCTGAGCAGAAGGCAGATGCTTAACTGACTGAGCCCCCCAGGCGCCCTGCCCAGCTGTTTATCACAGCAACTGCACCATTTTACCTTCCCAG
>NW_027837437.1:0-267 GCF_054177405.1 Leptonychotes weddellii
ATTGAGGAGGGCACGTTCTGCATGGAGCACTGGGTGTTGTGCATGAACAATGAATCATGGAACACTTCATCTAGAACTAATGATGTAATGTATGGGGATTAACATAAGAATAAAAAAAAAATAAAAAAAAAAAAAAACATTGGCAACTCATGGGATATACAACATCAGAGAGATGGTGGGCTGGATTTGACTGGTGGATGGTAGTTCCCTGGGCCCTAGTATAAAGAATCCATTTATTGCCCAAGCCAGTTATTTCATGGGTGTTCA
>NW_027837438.1:0-267 GCF_054177405.1 Leptonychotes weddellii
GCTTAAAGCAGCCCAGGGCCTGTCCCCATGAAGAAGGTGCACACGTCCATGACCCCCAGCTCTGGGGTCCTGCCGCCAGCCTCTGGCAGTGACCCTCTTCCTGCCCTGTCCCCTGCCCCTGTGGATACGGGGTCTTCCTGGAGCTGTTCCTGCAGAATCACTTCATGGTGGACACAGGGTCATCTACTATGTCTTCACCAACCAGCTGGTTGCTGTGTCCCGTGTGCCTCTCCAGGAGCACTGAAGGGTGGTGGTTCTTGAGGTCCG
>NW_027837439.1:0-267 GCF_054177405.1 Leptonychotes weddellii
GTTCTACTTCTTTTATAATTATTGCCATATTATTGCCTGATCTCACATTATCTTGTGTCTCTTGTGCGCCTCTACAACTCATCTTTATATTCTCGCTGTCCTTTCTTGGAGATGTTTTTATTGCATTCCTCTCATATTGCACAGGCCACGCAGTAGGTGCTCTGTGAATATTTAGAAAGACAAAGCTTGAAGCAAATAGGGGAGATTATGTCACCTGGTATCTTTTTTCCCCATTATTTGTTTGTTTGGGTTTTAGTTTTTTCAATG
>NW_027837440.1:0-267 GCF_054177405.1 Leptonychotes weddellii
AGGGGCGCCTGGGTGGCTCAGTTGGTTAAGCGACTGCCTTCGGCTCAGGTCATGATCCTGGAGTCCCGGGATCGAGTCCCGCATCGGGCTCCCTGCTCGGCAGGGAGTCTGCTTCTCCCTCTGACCCTCCTCCCTCTCATGCTCTCTGTCTCTCATTCTCTCTGTCTCAAATAAATAAATAAAATCTTAAAAAAAAAAAGTGTACCTCTTAGAACAGTGATTCTTACCTGGGGAGCAAATTTTGCCCCAGGGGACATTTGGCAGTGT
>NW_027837441.1:0-267 GCF_054177405.1 Leptonychotes weddellii
CCTAGTTATATTCCCAACCTAAATGTGTACACACGCACAAGAGGCATTTGCAAGATTATTCATAACATTATTTGCAGGAATCAGAAACTGGTTATTAGGTGGTTCACAAATCTTGTTTGTCTTCCCCCTGGGTACACGGTGGGAGTGTACTTACTTTCTTTCTTTTTTTTTTTTTACCTTGAACTATATATATATATATTTTTTTTACTATGTTATGTTAATCACCATATATCATTAGTTTTTGATGTAGTGTTCCATGATTCATTG
>NW_027837442.1:0-267 GCF_054177405.1 Leptonychotes weddellii
GAGGAGGGTCAGCTGCTTCTGGCCCCCAGCTGACCGCTGGCAACCGAAATGGCAGATAAGGGGGACGTCTGTTCAAGCGTGTGAAGGCGGGCATGGCACAAACCATGGTGGCGCTGGCCCGTTCCCCTGTGCTCCCCGACTCTGCCCGGGCGCTCCCCGTAACTCCTGTGATTCTCTTACTGCTGCACACCAGCAGCCCGGCACTGCGGCCCTTCCCTCATGGTGCCAAGACCCTTCTCCACCCAGGAGTTCCTAAGAGCCAGTTGG
>NW_027837443.1:0-267 GCF_054177405.1 Leptonychotes weddellii
ACTAATGATGTAATGTATGGTGATTAGCATAACATAATAAAATAAAAAAAATAAAAAAGAAAAACATGAAAAAAAAAAAAAGAAAGAAGTATAGAAAGAAGTACTTATCCCAACTGCCCAGAAGGAAAGCCTCAGCAAAAAGACTCCTACAGGAAGGAATGCCTAAGCTCTCAAAGGATGAGAAATTGGCCACGCAGGGGCACCTGGGTGGCTCAGTCAGTTAAGTCAGTTATCCCAGAGTCACAGGATCAAGCCCCGAGTTGGGCT
>NW_027837444.1:0-267 GCF_054177405.1 Leptonychotes weddellii
CACAAACCTTTAAATGTTAATGAGCTCTCTAGAGAAGATGAATGACAGTTCTGGAATCAATTGTCTGCCTATAATCCATTTTCAACATAATCCTAGTTGTGAAGATTTGACATATTACAGGTAATTTGGGGTGAATGTTACCTGTGAAAATGGTAATTTAAGTAAGTCAACTGATACTAAAAGAAACACCATTTGACCAAGGGATGAAACAGAAGAATTTAAACTCAGTAACTAGAAAACCCAAAGCACACCTTAATGATAAAAAGC
>NW_027837445.1:0-267 GCF_054177405.1 Leptonychotes weddellii
GAGTGTAACTTTAGGATAAAAATGTTAAAAAAAATTTTTTTAATCAAATTTTGCTGTAACCTTTTTCTCAATACAACTTAATTAAGGAGCTCCACTCGTCTTTGAGGCTTTGGAGTCGGATTTGTTTGGATGGAGAAACGTACTGAGATGGGCCTTTAAGGGAGAGAAAGAGGCTGATCGTATTCAGAAAAACTGCACCTAGGTGTCGTCTGGGTGAATATAGATTGACTTCCTGACTCTCCTTCTGGCATGATAAATCCTAGTTAC
>NW_027837446.1:0-267 GCF_054177405.1 Leptonychotes weddellii
GAACAATGAATCATGGAACACTTCATCTCGAACTAATGATGTAATGTATGGGGATTAACATAAGAATAAAAAAAAAAAAAAAAGATGGGAGTTTCCGTTGCGGCCATCTTTGGAAATAACCTGCCACAGCTGACTCTAGTTTTTATCCTCCTCCCTCCTGTCTGTCCTTCCTCCCTCCCCCCTCCCTCCCTCCTTTCCTTCCTTCCTGCCTTCTTCCTTCCTTCCCTCCCTTCCTTCCTTCCAGTTCATTAAACTCTCATAATTCCT
>NW_027837447.1:0-2271 GCF_054177405.1 Leptonychotes weddellii
GAAACTGGGGTGGGGGGGAGAAAGAAAAAAAAAAAAAGAATATGATCAGGCTGGTGAATAGAACAGAGCCACACACTAGATTTTGGGTGTATTTTAGTGTGTTAGAAGAAACTGCCTCCCAAAATTTTAAAGAAAGGAAAAATTATATATATACGAAAATAAGGGGAAATATAATGAAGGGAAGGAATGTGTAAAGATGAAAATTAAGAAAGATTTTAAAAAAGGAATTGATAAGACAAGAATTTGGTTGAAAAAAGAAAGAAAAAAATAAAAAAAAAAAGGGAGAGAATGTGATCAGCCCTCCTGGACGACCCTTTCTAAAATAGTACTTTCCACCACTCTCTCATAACTCTGCATTATCTTACTTTCTTTATTTTTTAAAATTCAGTTTTATTGAGGTATAACTGAGATATAAAATTGTAAGATATTTAAAGTGTACATCAGGGGCACCTGGGTGGCTCAGTCGTTAAGCATCTGCCTTCGGCTCAGGTCATGATCACAGAGTCCTGGGATCGAGCCCTGCATCAGGCTCCCTGCTCAGCGGGAAGCCTGCTTCTTCCTCTCCCACTCCCCCTGCTTGTGTTCCCTCTCTCACTGTCAAATAAATAAATAAATAAATCTAAAAAAAATAAAGTGTACATCATGGTGATTTGATGTTTGTATACATTATGAAAAGATACCCTCCTTCCATGTGGATAATTAACACATCCATCACCTCATGTATTTAAATTTTTGGTTTGGTTTAGTTTGCTGAGAACATTTACGTTCTACTCTCTCAGCAGATTTCAATTATAAAATACAGTGTTATCAACTATAGTCGCCATTTTTTATGAGCTCTTTTTTATTATTATTTTTAAATTTTTTATTTTTTAAAGATTTTATTTATGTATTTGAGAGAGAATGAGAGAGAGCACATGAGAGGGGTTAGGGTCAGAGGGAGAAGCAGACTCCCTGCCGAGCAGGGAGCCTGATGCGGGACTCGATCCAGGAACTCCAGGATCATGACCTGAGCCGAAGGCAGTCGCTTAACCAACTGAGCCACCCAGGCGCCCTTTTTACGAGCTCTTTAGACCTTATCAATATTATAGCTGAAGTTTGTACCTTTTTATCAACCTTTCCCTGTTTCCCTGACCCTGAGTGCCTGTCACCCATTTTTTCATACTGTTTTGACGAATTTAACTCTTTTTTTAAGATTCCAAATATAAGTGATGTTATGCAGCATTTGCCTTTCTCTGACTTATCTCACTTAGCATTATGCCCTCAAGGTCCACCCATGTTGCCACTATGGTAGGATGTCCTTTCTCATGGATGAGTGATATTCTCTTTCATATATATATAAAATCATAAATTATATCATATCTCATATAATCATAAATTAATTGCTTGTATATGTATGAATTTATTTCTAGGATTTCTCTTTTGTTCCATTGAGCTATGCATCTGTTTTTATTTTAATACCATCCATGTTTTGATTACTATGGCTTTGTAATATAGTTTGAAATCAGGAAGTGTGATGCCTTGACCTTTGTTGTTCTTTCAAGATTGCTTTTGCAGGGCGCCTGGGTGGCTCAGTTGGTTAAGTGACTGCCTTTGGCTCAGGTCATGATCCTGGAGTTCCTGGATCGAGTCCCGCATCAGGCTCCCTGCTCGGCAGGGAAGCCTGCTTCTTCCTCTCCCACTCCCCCTGCTTGTGTTCCCTCTCTCACTGTCTCTCTCTCTGTCAAATAAATAAATAAACATGATTTTTTTTCATCAGATTCAACATGATCCTGGAGTTCCTGGATCGAGTCCCGCATCGGGCTTCCTGCTCGGCAGGGAGTCTGCTTCTCCCTCTGACCCTCCCAACCCTCTCTCCTTTCATGTGCTCTCTCTCTCAAATAAATAAATAAAATCTTAAAAAAAAAAAAGATTGCTTTTGCAATTCAGGTTCTTTTGTAGTTCCATACAAATGTTAGGATTATTTGTTGTATTTCTGTGAGAAATGGCACTGGCACTGTGATAGGGATTGCATCGAGTCTGTAGCTTGCTTTAAGTAGTATGTAAATTTTAACAAAATTTTTCCAATCCATGAGCATGGGATATCTTTCCACTTATCTGTGTCTTCAGTTATTTTCATCAGCTCTTTTTAAAATTTTATTTTATTATGTTATGTTAGTCACCATACAATACATCATTAGTTTTTGATGTAGTGATCCATGATTCATTGTTTTTGTATAACATCCAGTGCTCCATGCAATATGTACCCTCCTTAATACCCATCACTGGGCTAAC
>NW_027837448.1:0-267 GCF_054177405.1 Leptonychotes weddellii
CCACTCCCCCTGCTTGTGTTCCCTCTCTCGCTGTGTCTCTCTCTGTCAAATAAATAAATAAAATCTTTAAAAAAAAAAAATTGCATTAGATGGAATAGGCAATTTATGTTGACTCTCCAGATGAAAATAAGAGATTGACATAGAAATGGGAAAAAAAAAAAAAAAGAGTGCACGTGATTCACAATAAAACCTTTTTTAAAAAATATTGTTCAAATATGTTGAAATAATAACTTCCTATATATTTACCAGTTAAATCAAAAGTCTTAG
>NW_027837449.1:0-267 GCF_054177405.1 Leptonychotes weddellii
TTGGTTCAATGGCTCAGTAACATTATTCAGGTACCAGGTTTTTTTTTTCTTTTTCTTTTTCTTTTTCTTTTGAGGGTTAGACAGTTTATCGAGAACTTCCCCTCCCACCCTCACAGTCTCTAGGTCACTTTTTCCCCCTGTGCTAGCCTCAGGAAGATGGCTAGGGCCAGGGGCGTGGCGTACCCACTCCAGGAGGCTCACAAGGTGGCTGTAGCTCTCTTCTTCATACTGCGTGCACACAGCTGAGGGGTTCACCTCCTCATATAT
>NW_027837450.1:0-267 GCF_054177405.1 Leptonychotes weddellii
TTTTTTTTTTTTTTTAACTCTAGTGTGATGGCCATAAGCTTTGGATTCACTAAGTAATTTTTTATTTAGGAAACTTTCTATTAGGAAAGTTTATAAAGACAGTCAAGGAATGAACTTTCACCTTCTGGATATAAAGGGCACTGGAGAAAGACAAATATGTAAGATATTTTGTCTGTTTAATATGTAACATTAAAGAAACCAGAAGTTAGCATAAAATAAAGCCCAACCATGAGGGTGTGCTTGCTGGTTCCCATCCAAATGATTTCA
>NW_027837451.1:0-267 GCF_054177405.1 Leptonychotes weddellii
TTTATCAGATATACTTGATTTGTGTTTAGATCATTACAGTTGAAAGAGTAGATTCATACTTAAAATCTTTTAAAAAAAAAGATGGAAGGGTGCTTGGTTGGCTCAGTGGATTGAGCGAGTGATTCTTGATCTCAGGGTTGTGAGTTTGAGCCCCATGTTGGGTGTAGGATTACTTAAAAATAAAATCATTAAAAAAAAAGTAGATTCAGATATACAGATTTTTCCACGCACATATATGTGAGCTAAAAACTCCTAGTGAGACATCTG
>NW_027837452.1:0-267 GCF_054177405.1 Leptonychotes weddellii
AATCATGGAACACTACATCTAAAACTAATGATGCAATGTATGGGGATAATATAAGAATAAAAAAATTAAAAAAAAAAGAAGAAAAATGTAAAAAAAAATGTACAGTTTTCTCTAAGCTGAAATTCACACACATATGTACACACACACACAAATATATATTCCTCAAGTATCTCTAAGTAAAAATCTGTACTTGATCTGTGAAATTCTACCTTAAAAGCTATTATTTGCCATTACTGTTAATGATGATTATTTTTCACTTTCTGTAGC
>NW_027837453.1:0-267 GCF_054177405.1 Leptonychotes weddellii
TGACAGAAAAATGTGTGTATATCTCTCTCACAGCTCATACTTTCTTTAAAATTCTTTAATAGAGGTGCGCCTGGGTGGTTCAGTCATTAAGTGTCTGCCTTTGGCTCAGGTCATGACCCCAGGGTCCTGGGATCAAGCCCCGCATCAGGCTCCCTGGTCTGAGGGAAGCCTATTTCTCTCTCTCCCACTTCCCCTGCTTATGTTCCCTCTCTCGCTGTCTCTCTCTGTCAAGTGAATGAATACAATCTTTAAAAAAATATTCTTTAA
>NW_027837454.1:0-267 GCF_054177405.1 Leptonychotes weddellii
TCTAGCAATGAGGAGCCTGGGACCCTGGCTAAGCCAGTTAACCTCAGCAGGCCACTGGTCTTCATCTGGAGCACAAGTGGGTTGGACCAAGGAAACTTGTGTCTCTTTCCACTGAGACGCACTTAAGATTTTTCTTTTTTTTAAAGATTTATTTATGCATTCTATTATTTATTTAATTTTTAAAATTTAAATTCAATTATTTAACATATAATGTATATTGGTTTCAGAGGTAGAGGTCAGTGATTCATCAGACTTTTATAATACCCG
>NW_027837455.1:0-267 GCF_054177405.1 Leptonychotes weddellii
TTTTTTTTTTAAAGATTTTATTTATTTATTTGACAGAGAGAGACACAGCGAGAGAGGGAACACAAGCAGGGGGAGTGGGAGAGGGAGAAGCAGGCTCCCTGCAGAGCAGGGAGCCCGATGTGGGACTCGATCCCAGGACCCTGGGATCATGACCTGAGACGAAGGCAGTCGCTTAACCGACTGAGCCACCCAGGCGCCCAGATCTTTAGAATCTATACAAGGCGCTTGGTCTCGGTCCCCACAGTGGTCAAAATAGATTTATCCCCT
>NW_027837456.1:0-267 GCF_054177405.1 Leptonychotes weddellii
GACCACATTCTACTTTCTGTTTCTATGAGTTCGACTGTTTTAAATACCTCATAGAAGTAGAACCATACAGGGCGCCTGGGTGGCTCAGTTGGTTAAGCGACTGCCTTCGGCTCAGGTCATGATCCTGGAGTCCCTGGATCGAGTCCCGCATCAGGCTCCCTGCTCGGCAGGGAGTCTGCTTCTCCCTCTGACCTTCCCCCCTCTCATGTACTCGCTCTCTCTCATTCTCTCTCTCTCAAATAAATAAATAAAATCTTTAAAAAAAAA
>NW_027837457.1:0-267 GCF_054177405.1 Leptonychotes weddellii
TGTTCTCCAGTGAGAAATGCCACCTGCATGCTCCACCTACCTCAACCCTCCTATTCTTCAGATCTCAGCACACACACACACACACACACATTTCGTTTCTTCTTAGGGTTCTCTTTGCTTTCTCAGCTTACTCAGGCTCATTCCTGTGCAGGGCGCCGACAGTCCCCGGAGGTATCACACTGAGCCGCCCCATGTGAGGATCCCTGGACAGGCAATCATGTAAGATACAGTTTGTTTTCTGTATCGCTCTCAGTCTAATAAACCTTT
>NW_027837458.1:0-13400 GCF_054177405.1 Leptonychotes weddellii
TACAATGGAATATTACTCAGCCATCAGAAAGGATGAATACCCAACTTTTGCATCAACATGGATGGGACTGCAGGAGATTATGTTAGGTGAAATAAGTCAAGCAGAGGAAGTCAATTATCATATGGTTTCACTTATTTGTGGAACATAAGGAATAGCATGGAGGACATTAGGAGAAGGAAGGGAAAAATGAAGGAGGGGTGGAAATCAGAGGGAGAGATGAACCATGAGAGACTATGGACTCTGAGAAACAAACAGGGTTTTAGAGGGGAGGGGGGAGGGGTGATGTGTTAGCCTGGTGGTGGGTATTAAGGAGGGCACGTACTGAATGGAGCCCTGGGTGTTATACCAAAAAATGGATCGTGGATCACCACATCAAAAACTAATGATGTATTGTATGGTGACTAACATAACATAATAAAATTTAAAAAAATAAAAAATAAGCAAATAGGGAAATCTCACATACAAATCTAGGATACGGCATTGATGGTTCAGTGGTAGAATTCTCACCTCCCAAATCCAGATACGCAGTTCCTCCTATCATCCACAGCCTGGACTTGCTGTCAGTACAGGCATACACACTCCAGCCTTTCTCTCCACCACACTGGAGACCTTAAAGTTTGACTTACCTAATAAGCTGTGGGAAGAGGTAGAGAGTCCTTCAAATTCTGTTTGTTTTTATAAGTGTGTACCTGTGTGAATAGAAATTGTTATGAAAAGTCTAACAGAGGGATATAAATTAAATCAAATTTAATGTTTTCATTATTATTGTTCTTCTTGGGCATCTTCTCTGTGCCAGGGTCTTTACACATATTCTGTTTAATTCTCACAATAGCCTTTATGCTGGATTTTATTATCTCTCTATTCAGATGAGGAAACTACAGCAGTGGAAGGTTAAGTCACTTGCCCAAGTCTCCTTGCTCCCTCCTTACGCAAGCAAAGGCAAGGGCCCATCTCTTTTGTCCCTAGGATCTGCTTGCCTTTCCAAGTAATACTGCTCTGAACTGACAAACCAAAAATTCATCCAATATATATTTCCATCATTCCACATTATTTAAATAAATAAAAGTTTATTTCAAATATTTAAATAGTGTATGAATAGATTGTTTCTGTTGTAGAATCTATTCATACACTAATTAAGTATTTGAAATGAGCAGCATCCATTCCATTTTCTGGGCTTCCTTGGTGATGTCCCCCAGCTGGCTCCATGAGAGTTCTGTTGCTTGTCTACAGATCTTATCCTTCTGACTGGGGTACCATCATTCTGATGGGTTAGTTCCCTTGCTTATCAGTTGTTGAGTATTTTGAATATCACTCCTGGTTACATGACTGTTTCCTAATAACTATTCCCTGATATTATAACATCTCCTCTCTCCCTTCATCATTATTGCTAAGCTATCTTGCCTTCAAAGTGTGACTCTTGCTGTTCCTCCTGTCTGAATTGGCCTTGTTTTATATTCCCTTGACCTGTTTAAAACCATCCAAGCTTCTGGGCTTAATTCAAGTCCCATCCTTCTGAAAGCCTTCCCTGCCAGCCCACCCCAATCCCTGGTGGTCTTGTGCTCACCTCTGTCATGGACTATCCTACAACTTGCTGTGAGCTTCTTGGGTGAGGGGAGGAATGCTCATATTATTGTATCTTCCACACATAGCAAAATGTCTGTCACCCATTGTGTGCCTGATGCATATTTCTTGACTCAGCTGGAGGTAGGCCAGATGAATGACACAACTGACTGAGCAGGCGGGGACAATTCTGATTAAGAGGACATCAGTGCCTAGACTCCAAGATGCCTTCTCTCACCAGGTGGTTGGAGGACTGGACACATTCAAGCCAGACGGGAATGAAGAATGATCTTGGAAAGTCTCTCATAGCTTCACTAGCTTCTGGTGCCTTACTGGTCCCTGGTTGTGATGTAATTTCAACCTTGTCCAGGAATTGTTTCAGTCAAACTTCCTGTAGGGAGGCCTGCACCAGAACTCACCTCTGTCAATTAACTTTCTTTCTCCCTGGAACTCATATGCTATTTCCTTTACTCAAAATGTTGTTCTCAGCCAAGGTCAATTATGTCCCCAGGGGACTTGTAGCAATGTCTGAAGACATTTTTGGTTGTCACAACTGGGGAGTGGGTGCTACCAGCATCTAGGGGGTAGAGGCCAAGAACAATGCTACACATCTTATAATGCACAGGACAGCCCCCACAGCAAAGAATTTTCTAGCCCCTAATGTCAATAGGTCTGAGGCTGAGAAGTTCTGTGCAGCTCTCTACATCAGTAGTCAGTCCTCAAATTCTTCTCCAAGTTCCACTCCCTCACCGAAATTTTTCCAGGCCCCCTTTGTATGCCAGGATCTTTCCTTTCTTTAAATCTTGTCCTGCTTAGCATCTTCCTCACCTCTTCCCAACCCGGCACCATACAAATCAGGACTTGACACTAAAACAGATGTCACCAAATCTTCATTTGTTTTATTCCATATTTTCAATTAGGTTATAAGATTATTAAGGACAGTGACATTTATTTTTCTATAGGTTTGAGCCCTAGGCAAATGTGTAATAAATACTTGTTGACTCAAGTAGGTCCTTTATGCATAGAATGAAATATAAATATGCTTATGTTTATTAGCTCCTCTTAAGGATTTCAGGATATGGAAGCAGAGGAATCTTGTTTAAATGTAAAAGGGAAGTTCTAGAATTTCCACAGAATTTAAACTCTTCTTATTCTTAGGAAGATACCTGGAAGTGGAACTGAAGTATCAGCTACAGTCACGCTGTTCTCTAAAGTTTAAATAAAATATGGCTCAACCCCTCAACATGGGAAAAGTAGCATTTTTCCCATCCGGGACTCTTTGGGATATTATGTGTTCAGAAGTCACGTCTGCCTCCACACATCTGCTCTGCTAAGACCCCTCTTTGCCCTTCACCTGCCATAGCCAAACTCTCCTTCCTACCCTGGGCAGACTCTGCTTTGACAGTTCCTTTTTCCCAGTGTCCCCTAAAATCTTCTACATAGGGCATTTATATGTGTATAAGTCTTTAGAGAAGGTTGGAAATACAGACCCACAAATAAAAGAGTAGACAGCCATCCCTTTTTTTTTTGATAGCTCTATTTTTAAAAATCTTTCATCAACCTAGTCCATGAATTTCTTATAGACCTACCTGCTTTTTGCTCCAGACTTCAATCTTCTGATTTGTAGCTCTGTACCTTCTCTGTCTTCCTTCTTTTTCCTCAAATCTTTCCTAGCCCCCACTCTCAAATTCCTCTGAACTACTTTTGCAGAGCAGCCAACAATTCCTGAAGCTTCACCTTCCCCACTCCAAGCAGTTTAGGATGGTATTACCCTAACAAAGATTGTTATCTCCCTAAAACAAAACAAAACAAAAAACAAAACAAAACAAAAATCTCTTCATGTCTTGTGTTCATTTCACTCTGCAAAGACAGAGCTCTGAGATCTTATGGAGAGAAATGTCAGCCATGAAGGGAAATGCTTTCAGCAGAGACGAGGAACAGAGCTCCACAAAAGAAGAAAGTGTGGCACAGGTGTGGAGTAGATGACCTGAAGAGGGAGGAAAGTTCTTTTTTTTTTTTTTTAAAGATTTTATTTATTTATTCATGAGAGATAGAGAGAGAGAGAGACAGAGGCAGAGGGAGAAGCAGGCTCCCCGCGGAGCAGGGAGCCCGATGCGGGACTCGATCCCAGGACTCTGGGATCATGACCTGAGCTGAAGGCAGACGCTTAACTGACTGAGCCACCCAGGCGTCCCAAGTGAGGAAAGTTCTATTAAGGCTGTCATGGTTTGGTTATGTGTCAGCCAACTGGTTTTCTTTCTAACAAAATCTTGGAGGGCTGGGGAGACTGTTAAACCACCCATGTGGCAGGGCCAGCCATGAAGCTGGTATGAGCCACTTTCCCCTCTGGGAATAAGAAAGAGGCCAGCACTACACACAGCAGTATGCTAGCATACATGTTCCCCGGAGGTGCCAATAAACGTCTTGTTTGGGCACTAAAGAAAGGTGCAAAGACATCATTTGTGTAGCACTCACTTTTGT
Source organism: Leptonychotes weddellii (assembly GCF_054177405.1). Taxonomy (NCBI): domain Eukaryota; kingdom Metazoa; phylum Chordata; class Mammalia; order Carnivora; family Phocidae; genus Leptonychotes; species Leptonychotes weddellii. The sequence continues at coordinate 4,042 of NW_027837458.1, forward strand.
TGATACATATAAAGTGCTAAAGTTAATAATTCTTATTTTATAAGTGATATAATCTCATTATAAAAAAATTATAGGTGGTGAAGCTTACTCCTAATCTCAGTGAGAAATAATCTCTGAATATCTTAGGGTATTTCCTGCTTTAATAAGGGTCTTAAGGAAAGAAGTGCTTTTCATCTCTAAGGAAATGCTTGGGTCAGTTTTACCACAGAAAAAGACTCTTATTTTATAGGATCAGAATTGGATATCAAAAATCTCATCTTTATCTGCTCCTGGAAATGTCATGATCCATTCTTTAAGTTAATGTGGATATCCCCTAGGAAACTCAGAGGCTTTCCTGGTCTTCTTCCCTCTTAAAATTAATTTAGTTGTTCAATAAATACTTACTGAGTGACAGCTATTGTTACCAGGCATTGTTCTAGACAGTGCAGATATATCACAGAACAACACAGAAATCTTTGCTCGTGGAGCTCTTCCTTGTAGGAGGAGATAGCAAGGACATAGGCAAGTTTCCCTTCATTTCTCTAGGTCCTAATTTTCTCTCTGATCAAATAAGCTGAGGAAGTTGTACCAGAAATTAAACATCTTCAGAGCTTGGGAAAAGCATTTGAAATGCCTATCTGTCTTAAATGGGAACACTTCTTTAAGGTTCTTTTTAAAAAATCTTTTAAAATTCTAATGAGCTCTTCATTTTACTTCCTGACATGTCCAAGTATTTAAAATATAAAAACAATGTTTAAAATGATTTATCATGGAATAAAAATGATGCTCTGGGAAAACATCCCTTGATTATACAGTGACTATACACCTGCCCAGAAAAGGCACCTTGAGGAGCGAGAATTTTCCTACTCTGAAAGAACATGGCAATAATTTCTTCTGATATTTTTCTTGAGAGTCAGTGCAGTAGGCAGGATATCCAGACACTTGGTGTCTGAATTGCGCAGGAGAAACCACTAAGTGGAAGCAAATTTTCAGAAAAAGGAAGCTGAAGACGAACTTCCCAGTCATACTTCAGATAGGCCCTAAGTCTGAGTTCTATTGCTTCAATCCTTGACACATTAAATTATTATTATTTTTTAGAGATTTAATTTATTTATTTGACAGAGACAGAGACAGCGAGAGCAGGAACACAAGCAGGGGCAGTGGGAGAGGGAGAAGCAGGCTTCCCACCGAGCAGGGAGTCCGATGTAGGACTCCATCCCAGGACCCTGGGATCATGACCTGAGCCGAAGGCAGATGCTTAACGACTGAGCCACCCAGGCCCCCAACACATTAAATTATTTAACACACGTTTTGCAGCTCCCAGACTCTTTTCATGACCCAAGGTAATCCTCACAGTTAGTCTGGGATAGATAGTTCCTGTTTTATAGATCTAAAAATTCAATCAAAGAGGTATGGTAACTTGCTGAAGGTTACACAAATAGAGCATTCAAACAATGTCTCCTAATCCCAGATTGGGTGCTTCTTCCCTGTACTACATATACTCTCTCTCTGGACCTAAAATTCCTATGATTAGTTTAAAGTATAGGCATGCCAGACAAGTACAAAGTGGCTTTGTGTTTTGTTTGTTATCAGGTAGCAATGAAATTAAGCAAGGTAACTAATAAAAACAAAAAGGCCAACTAGGAACCAGCCCCTCCACTGACCACATCTTCCTTTTCTCTAGATGAACAGCAAGAGTTCATTGATAGTTTCACAGTAATTTCTTGGTGTCTCCATGCTGTAGGTCCTAGTGTTCCTGTGTCTTCTAGTCCCCCATATGCACCTGCAGCCCCAGGTTGCCACCTGGCTAGTTTTAGTTGATCTGGCCCATAACCTGAGCATTTTCCAAAGTAGCCAGGATGTGTGAACTCTGCTGGGAGTCCCCTAGAAAGAAGAAAATTTCTTCTTAGAAGAACGTCTTTAGAAACTGAGTTCTAAAGAAATCAAAGTGTTCAAAGTGAGGACTTTTCTCTGCTTAACAGATAATTCCATGGCTGCTGAAGCAGAATGAGGGGCATACTACAGTGTCTCCATCTGGAGAGCTTTGGTAGGACACTTAGAGCATTCTCCTCCTTCTGCTTTCCCCCTCCTAGGCAGAAGCAGCTTCAGTTTCCTAATTTGTAAAGTGGAAATAATAATAACCTACTTCAATGGTGTTTTCATCTGAGTTTAGAGAATTCAGCCTTGACTATCTTCAGCTCTATTCTTTGCTACTCATGTGTCCTCATTTGAAATCTGAATCAACAGTTCTCAGAATAATTCAGGTTTGGGTGTGTGTGGTAGGGAAGGGGTTTGGGGGAGCTGGTCAATGGTTTAGAACTTTGCAGAAAGGTTGGAGCTGTCACATCAGTTGTCAGTAGAGGTGTGTGAGAAACTCAACCACAGAGGTGTCCTGGGAGGGCAGGGCTGGGTGAGGGTGAGGTTATGCCCATGACTCTGCTTATCAGAGAGGTGAGGACAAGTAGTGTGGGGACCACTAGGGAGAGACTTGAGGAGCACAGGAAAAGAAGAGAGGGAGAGAATTTTTCTTTGGCTCATAAGGGAGCCTCTGTCTCTGGAAGGGGAAATTACAAAATTGACCACTGTGTAAATAGCTACATTGCATACCAATTTTCAAATACTGTTGAGATCAGTAAAAAGAGAAAGGGAAGGAGACCATATATATCATGAAACCAAGCCATAAATAATGAAAGTACCAGTTACTCCCTAGGAGTATCTGTTTCTAACTGACTTTTTGTCAGAGACAGCAGGTAAAAGCAAAAACAGCAAAACCAAAACAGCAATTACTTTGTGTGAATAATAATCTAACATTATAAGATATTTCTACAGTGATATCTGTGAAGGGCCAAGTGCCAGCTGAGGTCTCCCTATCCTTGAGATTTGTTTAATAGCTTGGTCCCTTTACTCTACATTCTGTGGGAAGTCCAGCAGCCCCTCAGATGCCCCTGTCTCTTGGGACACAGGGACTCTCCTGGCCACTGCTGGCTCACACACACGCACTCTCTGAGCTCATAATCTCCCTTGGGTCTCAATTCCCACACAGTCCTCATCCCTCTCTATTACACAGATCTGAATATGGAACTCATCCCTCTTGTGTGAATCCCACACACCAACACCATCGTCCAAGATATTAGGTATGTTACAAAATATTGCAGGTTCAGTGTGAGAGGGACTGGAAGTAGATATGCTCAGACACCAATCTACATGCTCCCTCTATCTCTTCCCACCAGCCTGTTTTGCTATCAGGCTATCCTCCTTTGCAGAATTCCACTATCCTACCTCTTCACTCTCTCCCTGTCTCACTGACTCACCTCCCCACTTGGCTCCCCATTAGCCCTTTCCTCAGTCTCCCACTCCCTACTCAACTCATACTTTCCCTTTACTCATCAAAAACTCAAAAATGTCCCTGCTAAAATGAATGGCTTTATACTTTAGCAACATAGAAATATTTAAGATCCTTCAAAAACTTTAGTCTTCTTTTCTCTCTCCTTTCTCAATCTCTCTAAGTGCAAGGGGAATATATAGACATTTTTCTCATTGATATCAATTGTGCACCCTTTCCCTAGAATGCAGAACATAGAAAATAAGCAGTAGTTTTGTTTAGCCAATTTGTTTTTGCTTCTTCAGTAAGCAAAGATGAATACAATTTAATAATGCAGCGACATATCATTTGTTCTTGAAGCAACTCTTGCTATGCCATATTCACCTTAATACAGTGTGAAGGCCTTTGCTCATTCTGTTTTCTCACCCCCAGCCCTTTCTCTCCTATGCCTGCCCTTTCCTTCGCATCCCAACTCAGGTATCCTCCTCTTCTTCCCTCTTCTTCATCCATTGGAATCCCATTCTGTCAACTTCCAGTTTTTTAATTTTATTTTTTTACTTATTTATTTAAAAAGATTATTTATTTATTTATTTGACAGAGAGAGACGCAGCGAGAGAGGGAGCAGAAGCAGGGGGAGTGGAGAGGGAGAAGCAGGCTTCCAGCTGAGCAGGGAGCCCGATGCAGGGCTCAATCCCAGGACCCTGGGATCATGACCTGAGCCGAAGGCAGGCGCTTAACGACGGTGCCACCCAGGTGCCCCAACTTCCAGTTTATATCTCCCTTCCATGAAGATCACTTGGCCTCCCATGATGATCCTGCTATTTATTTTCTTTGTACTCTGTTTAACTATTGCACACATCTTTGTCTTCTCTTTTCAATTTTGAATGAATAGATTGCTTAAGGCTTCAGGAATTTTAAGTCTTGAGGTCACCTACAAGTATATAAACCAGCAGTGATGTGCCCTTGGGTAAATGACCCCACTGGTTCCAGTGTCAATTTCCCCAGCTGCAAAATGGAAATGAAAATAGTAGCTTCCTCATAAGTGATGCTGTAGGGATTAAGTGAGATTATGTTTTAAAGAGCTAAGCACAGTGTTGATACATGGAATGGTCTCACTAAATGTCAGCTCTTATAATGCTGAAGGTATAGGCTAGGCCAAGAAGATAAAAAAAATTGACCAAATCAGTATAGTAACTGATTGGTCAGTCAAACAAGGAGAAACATATCAGCCCAAGAAGTTATCTGAATTATAGATCAGAAAGAAGCCTTGTTGTTAGCTTGCCTATTAAGCTTTTCAGCCTGTGATAGCATGTTTCACAGACCATATGGTTTCTTGGGAGGTTTCTAACCAGCAGGAGGAGCACAGTGTATTCCCTCTGCAAAGATCAGTCTTGGCCAACAGTAAGAATAGGAAGTGATGACAATGCTCATTTCCCTGGCCAACTGGAATAGAAGGGGAATTCTCCCACAGATTATTGTAATTTCCCAAATGAGAAACTTGACCAAGTAGCCAGAATGTTTGCAAGGGGCCTCTTCTTGTCAACCCATGGCAACCAAGTTGGGTTTCAAACAGAGTATCACTATGAGCTTCTGCTGTAGCACAGGCTGGCATGTTGCTCCTGTCCTGACTCAAGGAATCACTCGTGACCTTCTGACTCACCAGGACCTCTTCCTGCAGCTTCTTTGTATGAGTTCCCCTCCCCCAAGGACTAACCAATGATAAAAATTACAACCAACAGTTATTAAAATGTTCTTGTATATGTAGGTGAACATTGCTGTATTATTATATCATCACATCAGCCCTATGAGATGTATAAATCTGTTATCCTGTTTTTACAGAGGAGGAGACCAGGCTGATGGTCTCCTTTGGGAGACCATCATTTGGGTAAATTGCCCAAGATCATATTTTGCAGATAACAAAGTGCAAACCCAAGCTTCACAGATCCAAAGTCCACATTCTTAACTCTTGGACAATGAAGACAGTGTAGACCTTAGCTCACATAACTTAGGGTTAAGATCAGTATTATAGTAAACAGATTAAATAAAGGCCTATCTAGTATGATTTGAAAGGTAGTAAGTGGCTGTGTATTTAAAATAATCAAGCAAAAGCAACTAAGATATCATCCATATTTCCTGAAATTACTGTACTGCTCATTTCTTTAGACCAACATCTTAAGACTCTATGCAAACATTATCTACTAGGGAAGGAAATCTATTAAATATGTACTATGTGTCAGGTAACTGTACCAAGGCTCCCAGGTGATTCTTGAGCACATTAAAGTTTGAGAACCTCTGCCCTCTTGATTCTCCCTGCTTCAACCATTGCTACTTGTAGATGACCCAAAACTCTCTCTGTTCTCGTTCTTGAACTCAACACTCTTTCTTCCTGTAATTTGACAGTATATCACCCAGCTTTCCCTCTGTCACTCAACAGCCTCAAAAGTAAATTTTTTTAAAATCCAGACCAGATCTTCTTTGACTTATCCATTCACCATGGGATGGTGCACCATCTCTCCATTACCTAGGCTAGAAAACCTGGGTTTTCTCTTCAATTTCAGAGAACCAGTTAAGTCCTATAGATTCTGCCCTTAGAATGCTTCTTGAAATAGCCTTCTTGTGCTTTCCAATACTGTGGTTTTATCCTTGTTCAAGAACACATTCCAAAACCTTTGTTCTCCACCTTGTTCACTACCAGGGCCCAACTTATGGCCTGGGATGACAGGCTTCTCTCTGGTCCCTAGTCTCTCCTACTCCCACCCCTCTCCATGGCACTGCAGCTCTCATCACATCATTGCTATGAACGTGCAAAGGCTTTCCACCCCCCTATTACAAATGCCCTATTGCTGAAAGCCATTCACAGTTTGTCTCTAACCTACCCCCTATACCATTTTCTCTCCACTCCCAAAGAAGCCCTGACTCTTCCTGCCCCTACTACAGCTCATGTAGTTTTCTCCTTTGGAATGTCCTTTTCCTTTTCTCCACATAAGTACTTTAATTTTATTAAGACCTTTTCAAAGGCACACTTTCACCAAGGCCTTTACAGGTTACTCTCAAACAGCTCAGTCTTAGGAAAGAACAGCAATCTTAGGGACAGGACATCTAAGCCTGAATCCAAACCTTCCACTTAGCAGCTGAATGGTCACCAAGAAGCCAACTCTACAAGATTGGATTAAAATGGAGTGGTAGATAATGGTACGAAATCATGGGAATCAGGTTGACTTGGGGTCCAGAAAGACATGTGTTTGAATTTCAGCTCTGCCCATTGTTAGCTACATGGCCATCATCAGTTTCTCTGGGCTGTAATTTGATTTTCTCATCTGCAAAAATGGGAACAAGAGTATCTTTTCTGGAGGACTTTCGTGAGGATTAGAATTAACAAAAGTAAATGTGCTCTGTATGTGCTCTGTACATAGCTCTCAATGATGGTATTTATTACTGTGTACTTACTCATCCTAAAAAGCATCATCCTAAAAAGCTTCTCATCCTAAAAAACATCATACACATTTACTATGATTATCTCCCTCAGCCATTTGCATCTCCCTCAAAGCTTTTATTATTCTTTCCTATGTTTTCTACTTATTTTAAAGTTGTCTTATCTTTTGACTAAACCTTGATTTTCCTGGCCCAGCATTGTTTCTTGCTTATCTTTACACAGAAACAGATCAGGAAATGTGGATTTAGTTAACTCTAAGGAGGAAAAAGGAGCCCCACCCCAGTGTGGAGAGTGGGAGGATGTGTTTTTTAAGGGACTGCAGTAGGTACCCTCTGGGGCCACTAGGGGACAGCCTGAGAACTGCCTGCACCTGAGGGACACAGAGCTGTTGAAGATCAAGGGGTTTTCAGGATTTGCCAACTTCACAATTTGTCTAGCTGGAGATGATAAGGGGCTGTGAATTGCAGTGCAGTGCAATGTTCATTATGGAACAGAACCTGCAGTCACCCAGGTTGAGTTCAAATTTATATTCTGCCTTTAACTTCCTTTAGCTTCTTGAGGTTCAGTTCACCATGTCCAAATGAGAATAATATTACAAACTCCAGAGGGTTTGGGAGAAGATAAATTCTATGTGAAGTGCCTGGCATAAATATTTTTATCTTTGAGTGTGATGTCTGAGAAATTTGAAGGAACATGGCCAAAGGGCAGGATTAGCCTGATTTCTAATCCCAAAGAAACTCCACCACATTACACCATCTCTTTGGTTATAGGAAATCCCCCTCATGGTCCCTGCCCTCCCATGGGCTATTAACACAGATGCCAACTACTGGAAGTGATGCTCTAAATCATGTGTCATAACCACCTGCATTCGGGTCCCCACAAGATGGAGGGGTATTTGTGGGGAGGGAAGGGATGTAGGCAACACTGGCTGCCGTCCATGCTTGTTAGAGGCCAAAATGAGTTGAGAAGTCCAACAGTAGTCAAGTTATTGCTGAGTTAGTGCTGAAGGAAGCCTCAAATTCATGCTTGTCTGACTCTAAAACTCAGGGTCTCTCCTTGAGGCCACATTTTCTCAAAGATGAAGAAAACATAGTACCAGTACTTGGGAAGCTTGCAGTCTATCCCAGCTTTCAGAGAAGAAATGAACTAATTGATTGATATGATCAGAAGGAAGAAACACCACATGCCCTTAGTGACCAAAAATTAAGACCAAAAAAGCCCCTAAATTCTTATTGATCCACCACCACCTCCTACCAACTCCTATTAGCTGAAGAAACCTCCTGCCCTTTTTATTCTCCCTTCAAAGCAGAGGAACAGAACAAAGATCTGACAAAAATCTTTTCCCATGTCAGTTTTGGGCATGGGGAGAAGAGAAATGAGTAGGAAAGGATACTGCTCTCTGGATGCCTGACTTAATTACAGAAAGCAGAGCAACTGAAGCCAAGGAGTTGCCATGAAATTTCTAAGTCCCATCATACAAAGTAAGTGTGTATAATGCTCTGTGGTGTGGGAATCTGATTTTGTAAAAGGGAAATGCCCCCTTATAGCCCCAGCATACATACTCAAAGTGGGTTGCAGCACCTCACTACTCTGAGGGGCTGGAAAGTGGCCAAGAGAAACATCATGGATTCCCCTGGGGGAGAGTGGAGACCCACAATTTATACTGATCTGTTGACTCCAGTCAGATCTGTTGATCTGCATGTAACACTGGCTTTCAGCATTTAATGTGTTTAAGTTCCTCAATGTGGCACCCGGTTACTTTCTGACAGATTTAACCTGGAAGAAAGGACCATGCTTCAAGAAACAGGGGCCTTTTGTTTTTAAATGAGTAGCACATAATAGAACTGGAAGCAATCTTGAAGATTTAATTAGTCCACCCCCACCCCATTTTATAGGTAGAAACAAAGGCCCAGAGAAGTGAAGGAACATGCCTAAAGATCACACAGCCTGCTAATGGCAGTAACCATATTTTCTTAGCAACAATTCAGCGCTTTCCATTACACCCAACCGCAGAATAATACATTATAGCACTGATGGGAAACGAGAGGCTCATGCATGGATCCCAAAGCAGCCACACAAACATGGTTTTATCTCAAGCCACAACATTCCCTGGCCCCCTAGAAATTCTAAGTCCATCCTTTCCTAGCCTGGAATAGTGAAATTAATCTGTCAACATCCTTGAGGAGAAGAAGCATGAATTGTTCATTTTTTTAATGCCTCCCCAGCCCCTATCTCACCTCTCCCTTCTCTCCTGTTAAGCACCACACCTTGCAGGGAATGGGGAGTGGGTGCTGAGGGGCATGGGCTACTATGCTGGAGTCCAGTATGATGAGTTAATATTAACTAAGCAAATGTAAAATAAAACCATGAATAAATGAATCATCTATATTTTCTTTTTACAATTTGAATTAATATCCTCCCAAATTCATAAAAATGAGTGAGTTTTCAAAATTTAAATATAAAAGTATTCCATATTTGTTCATTTCCATAATGATATGTAACTTTTTTCACATATTCAGACCACATTTTATATTCTTAAATATTATTTTATATGCTTATTCATATAGGTCCTATATCTTTGTTATATTTCTTCTTTTTTTGACAATTGCATTTTTATTTTTTATT
>NW_027837459.1:0-2270 GCF_054177405.1 Leptonychotes weddellii
AGCATAGGGGGAGGGAGGGAAAAATAAAACAAGATGAAATCAGAGAGGGGGAAAAACCATGAGACTTTTTTTTAAGATTTTATTTATTTGTTTGACAGAGAGAGAGCACAAGCAGGGGGAGCGGCAGGCAGAGGGAGAAGCAGGCTCCCCACCAAGCAGGGAACCTGATGCAGGGCTCGACCTGGGCCGAAGGCAGACGCTTAACCAACTGAGCCACCCAGGTGCCCCGCCGTAAGAGACTCTTAACCATAGGAAACAAACTGAGGGTTGCTAGAAGGGAGGTGGGTGGAGGGATGGGGTCACTGGGTGATGGGCATTAAATAGGGCACTTGATGTAATGAGCACTGGGTGTTATATACAACTGATGAATCACTGACCTCTACCTCTGAAACTAATAATGCACTTTATGTTAATTGAATTTAAAATAAAATTAGAAAAATAAAATACATGTGTTAAGGAACTGACACTAGAGATTGCTCTCAGGAAGGAAGCTGTTGAATGAAAGAGACTTCCATTGTATACATTTTGGTACCACATGAATTTTATACCACATGCATGTATTTCCATATAAATAAATAAATGAAAAGTAAATCCAACAAAACCTTGGCTCAATTTAATGAGTAATAAAAGCAATAGAGAAACCCCCTGAATATAGTATGTATGACTATCCTCTTCCACATATTTAGTTCCCCAATATTTCTTACGTTATTGTAAAATTCATTCAAGCAGTTAGAAAAGATCCAAAAGAAAAAAAAAAGGAAAGAAAGGAGGATAGATAGGAAGGGAGGGAGAAATGGAAAGGAAAGGAAAGAAACATGGGCAGGTTTCATAAAGTTTGTGATTTGTGCTGAGTCAATTTCACTTTCTGGGCAGGCGGGGAGGTGGGGGGCCACATCAAAGAACTAGATAAATATCAGGATCAAAAAGTACATAACAGAATATGAGGAAAAACATCAAGTCAAGGGTAAATTACCAATTGATAACATTTTTAAACACTTTATTGAGGGGATTTCCATACCACAAAGACTTAGGAGAAAAGGAAGAAAGAAAGCAAGGCAAGCTACCACCTACTTGCCGATATCCACCTGTGACACATAAATTAGATGATAGATGATACACAGATAATTGATAGAGAGATAGATAAAATACATGCGTTTTGAATCTTAATATATATATTTTGGTAAGCCTTGGTAACAAAGTAGAAACAGAAAAGTACTATTTTAGTTGTAATATGCAATGGAAAGCAGACTTTCACGGTGCAAGTTCTTCTTTGTCCAGAAGAGGGAGATATGAAACCACAAATGGCATATGGTTTTTCTAACTTTTGCTTCTGATTATCTCCTGACTGAGCAGCCCCAGAAAGGTCTGGAATTGGGGCAAGCGAGCAATGGGCATTCAGATGGATAAGCTTTAGGAGTGAGCGCGTGTCTCCCACGCTGCCGCGTTGGGAGGACCGAACAGAACGCCCAGCACCGCTGGGCAGGCTTGATCCTCTGTCAGGTCCCTTTCCTTCACAACCTAGGAATCCAGATGATATTCTTACTGTTTGCTTTCATCCTTTTCACATGAACCGCTTAGAATCCAGAATGTGGTCAGTGTTTAATGATAAATGGGGTTGTGTCATTGAAGTGTGCACAATCAGAAATATAAAAGTAGGACATTTTTGTGAAAAGAGCAGTGTTCAAGTTTCTCAGAACCTTGATAGTTTTTCATTCTTCTTGGTGGAAAAAGACAAATACGATTACTTCTATTTTATTAAATGTGATACACTCATTAGTTCCTCGTGTACATTTCATTTGAAGTTCCTTGAATCGATAAATCCTCCTTAAAGAACCATCAGGGCCCGTAGGGGTCCACTTATATTTTCACATGTGGCATGTCCCAGGCCAGTGGAGTCTGGGTCCTAACTTGTTTCACATTATCCAGACAATTCAAGGAAGAGGAGAGACAAACGGCCAATAAACATGTGTAAACATATTCATCCTTGCTGGTAATCAGGGAAATGCAAATCAAATGAAAAGGAGATACCATTTTAGACTCATCATATTGGCGGAAATTTAAAAGTCACATTTGAATGTGTAGAAAAATGGGCACCTTCATGCACTGCTGGGGGAATTTAAATTGGCATAGCCACACTGGAGAGCAATTTAGCACGTATAATAAAGTTAATGATGCATACACCCTGCAATCCACCAATTCTACTCCCCTTAAGTTGAAAACCTGGCTGCACGTTAGACTCATTATCCCAGTGGGTTGTCAACCCACAACCC
>NW_027837460.1:0-267 GCF_054177405.1 Leptonychotes weddellii
AGCCAGAGAACCCAGCAGCAGGACCTTTCCTGAGGGCCGGTGAGCGGTGCCATGTGACCCATTCGTCCAGCCCCTCACCACCCATCGCCATCTTGCAGGACCAGACACCAGACTAACTCACAGTCAAATCTTCCAAAAAGGCTATGCAATGGCTATATAACAAATTCTCATATAAATCATGGCTCGATAGGCTTTAAATGTGTCATACATTCCTGGAAGGAAATAATTTAGCAGTTGCATAATAAAGAAAATATTTAATGTCAAGGT
>NW_027837461.1:0-267 GCF_054177405.1 Leptonychotes weddellii
GGCAGAAAGTAGCTCCTCTCTTACTTACCTGTGCTACTTGACAGACTCCCACAATAGCCAGGGTTTGCGATGGTGGAGGGGTCTCTCTCCCAGGCAAAGTAATTCAGCACATCATTGCTACTCCACTCCCATCCACCTGCATTGGGCTCATAGCCCTATAGAAGATGGAGTGTGGTGAGGTTGAATAGCCATGAGAGTTCTCCTTGCATGAACCCCTCCCCAGCATCACCAAATTTGCTCTGCTCATCTAGATGCTTCCCTGGAGCC
>NW_027837462.1:0-267 GCF_054177405.1 Leptonychotes weddellii
AGGGGCGCCTGGGTGGCTCAGTTGGTTAAGCAACTGCCTTCGGCTCAGGTCATGATCCTGGAGTCCCGGGATCGAGTCCCGCATCGGGCTCCCTGCTCGGCAGGGAGTCTGCTTCTCCCTCTGACCCTCCTCCCTCTCATGCTCTCTGTCTCTCATTCTCTCTCTCAAATAAATAAATAAAATCTTTAAAAAAAAAAAACACTTTAGAAGAGAGCAGACAGAATACAAGGATCAGAGAGCCCAAGGGATATTAGAACCAGTCTCACA
>NW_027837463.1:0-267 GCF_054177405.1 Leptonychotes weddellii
CTAATGATGTAATGTATGGTGATTAGCATAACATAATAAAATAAAAAAAATAAAAAAGAAAAACATGAAAAAAAAAAAAAAGAAAGAAGTATAGAAAGAAGTACTTATCCCAACTGCCCAGAAGGAAAGCCTCAGCAAAAAGACTCCTACAGGAAGGAATGCCTAAGCTCTCAAAGGATGAGAAATTGGCCACGCAGGGGCACCTGGGTGGCTCAGTCAGTTAAGTCAGTTATCCCAGAGTCACAGGATCAAGCCCCGAGTTGGGCT
>NW_027837464.1:0-267 GCF_054177405.1 Leptonychotes weddellii
AGGGAGGAGGGTCAGAGGGAGAAGCAGACTCCCTGCCAAGCAGGGAGCCCGATGCGGGACTCGATCCCGGGACTCCAGGATCATGACCTGAGCCGAAGGCAGTCGCTTAACCAACTGAGCCACCCAGGCGCCCAGGGGTGCTCTTATAATAAGAGCTTGAGTTATTGTAGAGCTCATATGTCTGCCCAGAGGTTATTATTTTTTGACTGTTGGCATTTCCTGGATTTTGCTGCCTTTGTGCTTTAGTTCTTCAGGGTATTTATGCCA
>NW_027837465.1:0-267 GCF_054177405.1 Leptonychotes weddellii
AGGGAACACAAGCAGGGGGAGTGGGAGAGGGAGAAGCAGGCTTCTCGCTGAGCAGGGAGCCCGATGCGGGGCTTGATCCCAGGACCCCGGGATCATGACCTGAGCCGAAGGCAGACGCTTAACGACTGAGCCGCCCAGGCGCCCCCTTCATTGTTGATCGTACCCACCATGGGCCCTCGTGCTGTGCCATGCTCAGGGGCAGGGACTGGGAGGCCTGGCCATGAATCCCAGCTCAGCCTCTCGCTAGCTGAATGGCCCTGGGCAAGT
>NW_027837466.1:0-267 GCF_054177405.1 Leptonychotes weddellii
GGAAGGAAAATTCACAAAACTGTTATAGAGTAGGCAAAGTTCCATCTTAATGTGGAATTAAATGAATTGTGCATTGTAGGTATCACTGTAACTTGTGCTGTTTGCATAAAATATTTAAATCAACACATTTACAATGTTATATCTGGGCATAAAAAAAGAACCATTCACACTGAATCAATCCACTGACACTGACTAGATCTGACTAGATCGGACTTGATTGGTGATGTATTTATATGTAAAACTAGAAACAAGTCTGACATGCACACC
>NW_027837467.1:0-267 GCF_054177405.1 Leptonychotes weddellii
TGCTTGACTGAGAACTATCCTCTAGTAATGGACTTCGGGCAACTATCCTAAGACTGTCACTCATAGGGTTTTCTAAAAGAAGGGAATTTCTCCCCACCCACCTCCATTGCCATAAAATAGGATTAGGATGGTAAGTACCTAGGGTTTGTTGACCACTGTAAGAACTGGAAAGAATTTGCATTTAACTTCTGGTAATAGAGAACTGATTATAGTGATGTAAACACATGAATATTTCTTCTTTCATATAAAAAAGTCCAGAAATTGATA
>NW_027837468.1:0-267 GCF_054177405.1 Leptonychotes weddellii
AAAAAATGAAATCTTGCCATTCGCAAGGACAAGGATAGAGCTACAGAGTACTATGCTAGGTGAAATAAGTCAGTCAGAGAGAGACAGATACCATATGATTTCACTTATGTGTGGAATTTAAGAAACGAAACAAACGAATAAAGGAGGGAAAAGAAAGAGAAAAAGAAGGAAACCAAGAAACAGACTCTTTTTTTTTTTTTAAGATTTTATTTATTTATTCATGAGAGACAGAGAGAGAGAGAGAGAGAGGCAGAGGGAGAAGCAGGC
>NW_027837469.1:0-267 GCF_054177405.1 Leptonychotes weddellii
TGACAGCCTCGCGCACTGCGGACGGGGCACAGACTCGCAGACCAGTAGCATCGGGAAAGGACTTTAGGGCAGTCCCGGGGGTGGAAAACCAGACTGGCGGAGTAGCGCGGACGCGAAACGCAGCCCCCCAGACAGAAAACCTGGTGCGCCGGGATCCCAACGGTGAACTGCAACCCCCAGGGTGGAAACCCTGAGCAGCAGAGTTGCGCTCACGCGAATTGCAACCCCCGGGACAGAACCCCAAGCAGCGGGGTCGCGCAGGCGTGA
>NW_027837470.1:0-2270 GCF_054177405.1 Leptonychotes weddellii
AACAAGGGAACTTACATTTGAGGCTTGTCTTGGGCAGCCACAAGACAAGTAGATTTCCACACTGCCTGCCAGACTCTTAGATGTTTACTAGAGGCCTCCACTGGGTTAGGTTTCAACACCTTCTCTCTCAAGGCTGCATCCTTGAAAACAACTCTGGCTGTGGGAATGGTGGGCAGGACGAACACTACAAGGCTGAGGGAGAGGTGAGGAGCCTGATTGCTCCGGTCCACCTCAAGCGTCAACTGGTGGTCTCACCCTCTCTATGACCTCCTGCAACAATAAGGCACAGGGAGCAAGATTTTAACTCAAGGGTCTTGACTCCTCACCTGGTCCTCTATTTCCTATGTTACACTCACTTAGGTTGAAGACACTTGATCACATAAAACCCCCCTGTTAAGAGGGGGCTTTTCGTACCTTTCTTTTGAAAGATCGGTAGATAAGGCACTTCACACAAGGGCAGAACAGACCACTTTGTCATCAAAGACAGGAAGCTTGCCAAGAGCCTGGATTGAGACCTTCTTAAAATGGGGCAGTTAGCAGAAATTCACCCTCAGATAAGGATCCTGACTTACTCATGCCACTTCCAAGTGCTTATAAAATGCTTGTAACACTTAAACTGTGATGATGACCTCAGTGAAAGAGATGCTGGAAAATTACCTGGAGGACAGAATATGGTGGCATGGAGGAAGGAGTGGTTGAGAGTAAATTCTGGACAAGTCTCTTGGCCTCTCTGCACGTTTCCAAGGTCCTCTCTAAGAGAAACAGGCATATTTAATGAAGAGGGGGATGGGAGCAAGACATTGGAAGTAGATTACGAGAGCTGGCCATCGGACAAGAGCCATCACGGTGCCTTGAGTGGGCCCTGCCAAATGGAGCAGAATCAGGCAGATACGGCACAACTTGAATCCAAATCACCTCCACTTAGAAAACATAGACTTGGGCGCCTGGGTGGCTCAGTTGGTTAAGCGACTGCCTTCGGCTCAGGTCATGATCCTGGAGTCCCAGGATCGAGTCCCACATCGGGCTCCCTGCTCAGCAGGGAGTCTGCTTCTCCCTCTGACCCTCCCCCCTCTCATGCTCTCTCTCTCAAATAAATAAATAAAATCTTTAAAAAAAAAAAAAAAGAAAACATAGACTTGCCATTATTTACATAACAAACATTAGGAAGAGGAGAGTAAAATCTTTCATATCACAATCATGGATTTTAGAATGGGAAGAGACTTTAGTGCCAACCCACTAAGCCCAATTCATAGCTTTTTCTTCCCCAAAATTGTTTTTCTTTCCTTCTGTGATTTCTTCAATGACACCAACTGGCTTCTACGGTAAATAGTAAAACTCGGGTAGCAAACAAACTAACTAGCTGGCTTGCTTCCTACCCTCTCCTGGAAAAAGCCCCCTACACAAAGGACTCCTCATGTGGGAGAATGACACTGACGGGTGGAACTGGATTAGGATCTTGAAATCTCTGATTAAAACAATTCTTTGTAATTAAAAGTCACAGGAGTACAGATGTGAATCTAAACCGATGCCTCGGGGCACCTGGGTGGCTCAGTTGGTTGAGCCTCTGACTTTGGCTCAGGTCACGATCTCAGGGTCTAGAGATCAAGCCCCACACTGGGCTCCCTGCTCAGCAGGGAGTATGCTTGAGATTCTCTCTCCCTTTGCCCCTCCCCTCAGTGGTGCATGCACACGCATGCTCTCTCTCTCTCCAAAATAAATACATAAATAAATCTTTAAAAAAGAAAATTCTCTAAACTGATGCCTCATATAACCTGACGTGTTTTCACGCCACTTAAATATTTAACATATAATAACTAATTATCATTAGCATCTGCATAACATCTTTCCTCACTTGAGCATAAAGCACTTTATATACGCAATAATTAATTCTCACAATAACCTTATGAGGCAGAGAAGTAGCGAGGATTATTATTCCCATTTTGCAGAAGATAAAATTAGGGCAGGGACACATGTTGACATTTGCCCAGGTCAGAAAAAGTGAGTGGAAGGCTGTATTTTTTTAATTGTTATGTTAATCACCATATATTACACCATACATTACATCATTAGGTTTAGATGTAGTGTTCCATGATTCATTGTTTGTGCATAACACCCAGTGCTCCATGCAGAATGTGCCCTCCTCAATACCCACCACCAGGCTAACCCATCCTCCCACCCCCTCCCCTCTAGAACCCTCAGTTTGTTTTTCAGAGTCCATCGTCTCTCATGGTTCGTCTACCCCTCCGATTTCCCCCCTTCATTCTTCCCCT
>NW_027837471.1:0-267 GCF_054177405.1 Leptonychotes weddellii
CAACTAGTTACTGATTAAGAGTGATGAGGCCTGAATAAGACCTACAGCCTTGGGCCACACTGTTTAAACTTTCCTGCTGAAACTCAATCAAGTAGCCATTTCTAATATCTTTTTCAAGAGTTGCATTTGTAGAAGGTGGGTAATTGAGAGGTAACCACAGGTTGCTCTGCTGTGGTTTCTTTCTTTCTTTCTTTTCTTTTCTTTCTTTCTTTCTTTCTTTCTTTCTTTCTTTCTTTCTTTCTTTCTTTCTTTCTTTCTTTCTTTCTT
>NW_027837472.1:0-267 GCF_054177405.1 Leptonychotes weddellii
TTTTTATTTTATTGGGGGAGGGGATTATTTTAAGTCCTTTCTAAAAAGAATAAGTAAAATGGTAAAATATATATATATATATATACCTTAAAATGTTGGATAACTATATAAATTATGATAGCACCAATGCTGGAACCATGAAACCTCATTGGCTTAACCCAATAGAAGCTTGTGATTTGCTTATATAAAGTCCCACAGCGGGGGTGGCAAGGTGGGTGGGAGGGGTGTTAGCCACATGCAGTCAGTCACTAACCCAGGTCAACCGTG
>NW_027837473.1:0-267 GCF_054177405.1 Leptonychotes weddellii
CCAGGGACTCCAGGATCATGACCTGAGCCGAAGGCAGTCGCTTAACCAACTGAGCCACCCAGGCGCCCCTCCATTGTTTTCTTTAATGGATCATGCCTTTGGTGTCATCTGTAAGAACTCTTTCCCTAGCTCTACTTCCCTGTATTAGTTTCCACAAACTTGGTGACTTAAGGAAGAGAAAATTATTTTCACCTCCTACGAAGGCAGAAAATCCACAAATTATTTTTATGTATGCCATTTCCTGTCATCTCTCTCACTATAAAACTT
>NW_027837474.1:0-267 GCF_054177405.1 Leptonychotes weddellii
AGGGGCGCCTGGGTGGCTCAGTTGGTTAAGCAACTGCCTTCGGCTCAGGTCATGATCCTGGAGTCCCGGGATCGAGTCCCGCATCGGGCTCCCTGCTCGGCAGGGAGTCTGCTTCTCCCTCTGACCCTCCTCCCTCTCATGCTCTCTGTCTCTCATTCTCTCTCTCAAATAAATAAATAAAATCTTTAAAAAAAAAAAAACACTTTAGAAGAGAGCAGACAGAATACAAGGATCAGAGAGCCCAAGGGATATTAGAACCAGTCTCAC
>NW_027837475.1:0-267 GCF_054177405.1 Leptonychotes weddellii
AGGGAGGAGGGTCAGAGGGAGAAGCAGACTCCCTGCCAAGCAGGGAGCCCGATGCGGGGCTCGATCCAGGGACTCCAGGATCATGACCTGAGCCGAAGGCAGTCGCTTAACCAACTGAGCCACCCAGGCGCCCAGGGGTGCTCTTATAATAAGAGCTTGAGTTATTGTAGAGCTCATATGTCTGCCCAGAGGTTATTATATTTTGACTGTTGGCATTTCCTGGATTTTGCTGCCTTTGTGCTTTAGTTCTTCAGGGTATTTATGCCA
>NW_027837476.1:0-267 GCF_054177405.1 Leptonychotes weddellii
ACTGGCTCTGGAACAATCAAAGAGACAGTTCTTGGCAGGCAACCACCCCCAAAGCACTGCACAGTCCCCTGAAACACACCCCCAGCCTTCCTGTGAAAGAAGCCTATTTTTTGACCAGGAGCTTCAGCCTTAAAGGCAGCCTTCATGTTTGGTATCTAGAGGCTACGAATGTGCTCTCACAGAATGGAAGCTCAGGATAACATCTTGGCACTGTCCTTCTACTTTGATACAACTCATTGTTATCTACCAGAAAGGAGGTTATGCATT
>NW_027837477.1:0-267 GCF_054177405.1 Leptonychotes weddellii
TGTTAAGAAGACTGAATCAGGTTGGAGAGTTGAATCGTTCAGGACACAGCAAGTGAAGGCTCTGATGTCCTCCTCCACACTTGTGTTCTACAAGCTCTCTGGCTACCAAGAATGCCAAACAAGTTGAAGGACAAAGCTAGACTCAGGGGCACCTGGCTGGCTGTCGGTAGAGTATGTGACTCTTGATCTCAGGCCCCATTTGGGCATAGGTATTACTTAAAAAAGATGCTAAATGCAACCGACAAAAAATTGTAGCCCAACTTCACA
>NW_027837478.1:0-267 GCF_054177405.1 Leptonychotes weddellii
AACGTTAACCAAACATAACCTATCATTATGCTGAATGCCAGCATTGACCTGTCATCTAATGCACTAGTTCCAGAAAGAAAAAAAAGAAAATTCAAAATGAGACCATGGTCTTTGACAAGAAAGGAAAAAGAAAAAAAATGAATTTATAGGGGTATGGAGTGTCAATTAAATTTTCTTAATTTCCATCACCCATTTATTCGGGACTAACCAAAGTCCTCAGGGAATACTGTCATAGCTCTTCCCTTAACATTTCTTTACTCAATCTTA
>NW_027837479.1:0-267 GCF_054177405.1 Leptonychotes weddellii
CACTGAGTAGTGGTCATCACTGGTGCCAGAAGACAGAGAACCAGGACAGGTGCTCTGAGGCTGGAGGAGAGAAGTTTCGCTTTGGGAGATGGAGGAAGCAACTCTCATGCAGAAAGGAATGACCGCAAGAATAACTAGTATTCATTGAGCACTTAACTGTGTGCACGCCCATGCTAAGCACCTTGTATCCTACTTTCTTAACTCTGATCGTGACCCACTGTGAGGCTCAGGGTAAGGGATTGCCCAGGGTCACATAACAAGCGAGGA
>NW_027837480.1:0-267 GCF_054177405.1 Leptonychotes weddellii
ACAAAGCAGAGGCAGGTGTTGTGTGCCCATTTCACAGACGAGAGAGCTGAGGCAGCACAGCCCCATCAAGTGCTCTGTGGGCCAGCCTTGGCAGAGGCACCACGATGGGACCCGCAGTCCCCCGGCTAACCTCACCAGGGGCCACACCTGGTGGTCACCGTGGGGTTCCTGGTCTCCGTGGGCCCCACCCAGAGCCCCCGGGTGTGAGCTCACACCAGCCCAGGCCTGAGAGACCCGGGTGTGACCCGGACTCTATTTCCCACCCAG
>NW_027837481.1:0-2270 GCF_054177405.1 Leptonychotes weddellii
TAGGTGTAGGGTTAGGTTGTGTATTTGAGACCTTTCTTGTTTCTTGAGAAAGGCTTGATGTGCTCTATACTTTCCTCTTAGGACCGCCTTTGCTGCATCCCAAAGATTTTGAACAGTTGTGTTTTCATTTTCATTCGTTTCCATGAATTTTTAAAATTCTTCTTTAATTTCCTGGTTCATTCTTTAGTAGGATGCTCTTTGTCTCCATGTATTTGAGTTCTTTCTGACTTTCCTCTTGTGATTGAGTTCTAGTTTCAAAGCATTGTGGTCTGAAAATATGCAGGGAATGGTCCCAATCTTTTGGTACCAGTGGAGACCTGATTTGTGACCTAGGATGTGATCTATTCTGGAGAATGTTCCATGGGCACTAGAGAAGAATGTGTATTCTGTTGCTTTGGGATGGAATGCTCTGAATATATTTGTGACGTCCATTTGGTCCAGTGTGTCATTTAAAGTCTTTTTTTCCTTGTTGATCTTTTGCTTAGATGATCTGTCCATTTCAGTGAGGGGGGTGTTAAAGTCCCCCACTATTATTGTATTGTTGTCGATGTGTTTCTTTGATTTTGTTATTAATTGGCTTATACAATTGGCTGCTCCTATCTTAGGGGCATAGATATTTACAACTGTTAGATCATCTTGTTGGATAGACCCTTTAAGTATGATATAGTACCCTTCCTCATCTCTTATTATAGTCTTTGGTTTAAAATCTAAATTGTCTGATATAAGGATTGCTACCCCAGCTTTCTTTTGGTGTCCATTAGCATGGTAAATGGTTTTCCACCCCCTCACTTTCAATCTGGGGTTGTCTTTGGGTCTAAAACGAGTCTCTTGCAGACAGCATATCGATGCGTCTTGTTTTTTTATCCAATCTGATAGCCTGTGTCTTTTGATTGGGGCATTGAGCCCATTTACATTCAGGGTAACTATTGAAAGATAGGAATTTAGTGCCATTGTATTGCCGGTAAGGTGACTATTACTGTATATTGTCTGTGTTCCTTTCTGGTCTATGTTACTTTTAGGCTCTCTCTTTGCTTAGAGGATCCCTTTCAATATTTCTTGTAGGGTTGGTTCCATGTTTGCAAATTCCTTTAGTTTTTGTTTGTCCTGGAAGCTTTTTATCTCTCCTTCTATTTTCAATGATAGCTTAGCAGGATATAGTATTCTTGGCTGCATATTTTTCCCATTTAGTGCTCTGAATATGTCATGCCAGTCCTTTCTGGCCTGTCAGGTCTCTGTGGATAGGTCCGTTGCTAATCTAATGTTTCCACCATTGTAGGTTACAGATCTCTTTTCCCGAGGTGCTTTTTTTTTTTTTTAATTTTATTATGTTATGTTAGTCACCATACAATACATCATTAGTTTTTGATGTAGTAATCCACGATCCATTGTTTTCGTATAACACCCAGTGCTCCATGCAATATGTGCCCTCTTTAATACCCATCCCCCACCTCCCTCCCCTCTAAAACCCTGTTTCTTTCTCAGAGTCTATAGTCTCTCACGGTTCATCTCTCCCTCCGATTTCCCTCCCTTCATTTTTCCCTTCCTTCTCATAATGACCTCCATGCTATTCCTTATGTTCCACAAATCAGTGAAACCATATGATAATTGACTTTCTCTGCTTGACTTATTTCACTTAGCATAATCTCCTCCAGTCCCATCCATGTTGATGTAAAAGTTGGGTATTCATCCTTTCTGATGGCTGAGTAATATTCCATTGTATATATGGACCACATCTTCTTTATCCATTCATCTGTTGAAGGCCATCTCAGCTCTTTCCACAGTTTGGCTACTGTAGACATTGCTGCTATGAACACTGGGGTGCATACGGCCCTTCTTTTCACTACATCTGTGTCTTTGTGGTAAATACCCAGGAGTGTAATTGCTGGGTCATAGGGTAGCTCTATTTTTAATTTTTTGAGGTACCTCCACAGTTTTCCAAAGTGGCTGTACAACTTGCATTCCCACCAACAGTGTAAGAGGGTTCCCCTTTCTCCACAACCTCTCCAACATTTGTTGTTTCTTTCCCTGTCCATTTCTGCCTTTCTAACTAGTGTAAGGTGGTATCTCAATGTGGTTTTGATTTGAATTTCCCTGATGGCTAATGATGATGAACATTTTTTCATGTGTCTGTTAGCCATTTGTATGTCTTCTTCAGAGAAGTATGTTTTCATATCTTCTGCCCATTTTTTGACTTGATTATTATTATTATTATTTTTTGGGTGTTGAGTTTGAGAAGTACTTTATAGATCTTGGATACCAGCCCTTTATCT
>NW_027837482.1:0-267 GCF_054177405.1 Leptonychotes weddellii
ATCATGGAACACTACATCTAAAACTAATGATGTAATGTATGGGGATTAACATAACAATAAAAAAATTAAAAAAAAAAAACCTGCATGCCCTCATTCTAGAAAACAAACACGGCAAGCTCTAAGGTAGTTCAGAACCCAAGAGAATATATCAATGGCCTTTAGGAAGAAAACCAAGAGTTGTTTGAATACATAACTAAAGACTTCTACTGGATAATGTCAGTAGCAAAAGAACTTCTTAGTGTTGATATCTTGGCTGCATCTGCTTTT
>NW_027837483.1:0-267 GCF_054177405.1 Leptonychotes weddellii
GTGTGGGCAGAGACCCCCCCCCCCAGCATCTCTAGCCGGCTCCATCCTCCTCTCCTGGCCAGCGTGGCCGATGGTGACCCACGGCGGCCCTGGGATGTGACATTCAGAGGGCCTGGGGCCTCAGGCCGCCCCCCATCCTGACGTACGCTCTACCTCTCCTTGGTGCTCTGGGCTCCGACAGCCGAGGGTTCTGGCACTGGGCTGGGCAGGGGCCGGTGGGGGCTGCCCCTCGCAGGTTGTCGTGCGCATCCCACACCTAGTGGGAGC
>NW_027837484.1:0-267 GCF_054177405.1 Leptonychotes weddellii
TTCCTTACTTCCCTTCCTCAAGGACTGACCCTCTCTGCATTGCCTCTGCTTCTGTCCACAAGACTTAAAGATATGGCTCTGAAGCAGGTGTGACTGCTAGTTCTATCGCTAACCATGGAACCAATCTCTGAGTCTCGGGTTTTCCCACCTGTAAAATGGTAACAAGAATGGCAATCTCGGGCACTTGGGTGGCTCAGTTTGTTAAGCGACTGCCTTCGGCTCAGGTCATGATCCTGGCGTCCCAGGATCGAGTCCCGCATCGGGCTC
>NW_027837485.1:0-267 GCF_054177405.1 Leptonychotes weddellii
CATTTGTAAATCTGCAGCGCAAGTCATAATCTCTGAGTCTTTTCTGTTTTGGGGGCTCCTCCTCCTAGTCATTCTGTTGATGGGTGTTTGAGGGAATGTATAGAGTCCAAATTATTGACCAGAACCCAAGCAAAATGCACCTGTTTTCTTGGGACCTTAGGATTGCTGGCCTCTTGTTTTCCCAGCCTGTCTTCTGCGGGAGGGGCCTGCTGCACTGTCACTCTGACAACCCTGTTTGGGCGGAGTTGCCCTGCGCCCCTGTGGCGG
>NW_027837486.1:0-267 GCF_054177405.1 Leptonychotes weddellii
TTTAGAAAACAACCAGCTCTATCTCTCTAGTTAACAAAAAACCTGCTTAGTAGAAAAAAATAGCCCCATGGGTATGCCATCTTAGGTGTTTATTTTTTTATTTTTTATTTTTTTTTAAAGATTTTATTTATTTATTTGAGACAGAGAGAATGAGAGAGAGAGAGCACATGAGAGGGGGGAGGGTCAGAGGCAGAAGCAGGCTCCCCGCCGAGCAGGGAGCCCGATGCGGGACTCGATCCAGGGACTCCAGGATCATGACCTGAGCCG
>NW_027837487.1:0-267 GCF_054177405.1 Leptonychotes weddellii
GTGACTGTAGAGCAAGTTCATGCTGCTGTCGACTATATGGTTGATCAAGCTAAGTAATATCTCTTTCATATTTGGCTCAAATCAGTTCTGTTGAAGGCTTAAGTACAACAGTAACCGCAATAAGCCCTTAAAAAATATCTTGATAATTTGATAAACTACCGCCATTGTGTACACATAGTGGCGGTAGTTTTTTATCACAATAGCTTTATTAAATAGTCTTTGCAAAAATAAGATATGATAAATGCTAAAGAATTTGAATTATATTAA
>NW_027837488.1:0-267 GCF_054177405.1 Leptonychotes weddellii
GGTTCAAAACCTTGTCGTCATCTTAGACTAAATCATTGTCAACTGTCCTTGCCTATTTCTAAACCACCTCTCTAGCATCCCCTCCTTGTTCCCTCACTACAGATGCCCCAGTTCATTGACAAGTCTCATCCCCCTTGGACATATCCCCTATCCTATAGCAAGAACAATATTTTCTTTTTTTTTTTTTTATAATTTTTTTTTATTCTTATGTTAATCCCCATACATTACATCATTAGTTCTAGATGAAGTGTTAAATGATTCATTGTT
>NW_027837489.1:0-267 GCF_054177405.1 Leptonychotes weddellii
ATCTGCACACCCACTTCTAGAACTCTGGGATGCTAAGGAAGGCCGCCTGGAAGCCTATCTGTAGAAAGGGCATTCTTAAGGTTTTCAGACACTGCAAGGGTCCCTGTGTCCACACTTGGCCTTCAGGCCTTGGACCCACCTGTCTTCAAGAACTATATGAGTTTGGACAATGAGCATTTCAAAAGTCACCCATGGGAACAATGACCTGCTCTGAGTAAACCCTTGTGACCTTAATTCAGTTGGCAGAGGTGGAGGTGATGGAGAGAA
>NW_027837490.1:0-267 GCF_054177405.1 Leptonychotes weddellii
TGTTAAGAAGACTGAATCAGGTTGGAGAGTTGAATCGTTCAGGACACAGCAAGTGAAGGCTCTGATGACCTCCTCCACACTTGTGTTCTACAAGCTCTCTGGCTACCAAGAATGCCAAACAAGTTGAAGGACAAAGCTAGACTCAGGGGCACCTGGCTGGCTGTCGGTAGAGTATGTGACTCTTGATCTCAGGCCCCATTTGGGCATAGGTATTACTTAAAAAAGATGCTAAATGCAACCGACAAAAAATTGTAGCCCAACTTCACA
>NW_027837491.1:0-267 GCF_054177405.1 Leptonychotes weddellii
TTACATCATTAGTTTTTGATGTAGTGTTCCATGATTCATTGTTTGCGTATAACACCCAGTGCTCCATGCAGTATGTGCCCTCCTTAATACCCATCACCAGGCTACCCATCCCCCCACGCCCCTCCCCTCTGGAACCCACAGTTTGTTTCTCAGGGTCCATAGTCTCTCATGGTTCGTCTCCCCCTCCGATTCCCCCCCCTTCATTTTTCCCTTCCTGCTATCTTGTTCTTTTTTTTAATGTATAACGTATTATTTGTTTCAGAGGTA
>NW_027837492.1:0-2270 GCF_054177405.1 Leptonychotes weddellii
AGCCTGGTGATGGGTATTAAAGAGGGCATGTATTGAATGGAGCACTGGGTGTTATATGCAAACAATGAAAAATGGAACACTACATCAAAAAAATTAATTAAAAAAAATAGTAATGTTTTCAAAATAAGCCTGTATGCTAACATTTGTGATATATTATTATTTGATTAAATAAATCATATTATATTCTTACTTTTCAGAAAATTTAATAATAAAAGACTGTTAAATTTTATAAAAGGCTCAGAATTTCTCCTTTTAAGTATATTAAGATGCTGAATTATATAAGCAAATTTTCTAATATTGAAAATTCTTTCACTCTTAGGATAAACTCTGCTTATGCATATTCTAAATGTTAGAATTATTAACTTTTATAAGTATATTGATGGATTCAGTTTGATATTTATAGCACTCAATTTTATTTAAGATTTTTCATATTTATTTGATAAAGGAAATTATCTACAACTTTTCCCTAACTTGGCTGTATTTGTTGGATGTTACCAAATATATGATAGAATTATGAACTATGTGGGGTAGTACCATTATTATTAGTAGTAAGAACACAAGGTTCACTCTCTTAGAAAGTTTTAAGTATATAATACAGTATTGTAAGCTATAGGCACTATACTTTATAGTAGATCTCTGGAACTTAACTTTACACAACTGAAACTTCGTATCCTTTGACCATTGCCTCTCCATTTTCCCTTCCTTCTATTCTATTCTCTACTTCTATGAATCTATTTTAGGTTCCACAATTAAGTAAGATCATACAGTATTTGTCCTTCTCTGTGTAGCTTATTTCACTTATGTCCTCCAGGATTATTATTCAGCCTTATAAAAAAGAAGGAAATCCTGTCATTTGATCTTTAAAAATTTTAATTATTGTATTTCATATATGTCTGCCTTTGATTCATAGCTCCTTTTTTTGTCTTTATAATTGCTTCCAATTGGTCTATCATTTACATTTTATCAGAAAAAAATAAATTTTCCTTTTTTTTCTAGCATTAGTTTTAGTCATGCACTTTGGTATGTTTTTACACATTTATTTGTTTGAGAGAGATTTTGTTCTCTTTTCCACAAAGTGGGTTTGAATTTGCTTTTTAAAATCCAGTTTCTAAGTGTGAAAGTTCATTGATTTTAAACATGTCTGCTTTTCTGTTAAAGCATTTGGTACTATAACTTTTCTCTTAAGCACCTGTTTAAGTGCATCCCACAAATTTTGTAACATGTGTTTTCATTTTCATTCAAATCAAATTCTAATTTCCTTATTACTTCTTTTTCTCATGGGTTATTTATAAGTATGCCATTTAATTTCTAAATATATGAGGATTTTCCATATATTATTCTGTTATTGGCTTTTAGATAATACTGTTGTCAGAGAACATACTTTGCATGGCTTAAATTTTTTAAAATTTATTAAGGTTTTCTGACCTAGAATATGGTCTAACTTTGTGGCTGTTTCATGTACACTTGAAAAGAATATATATTTGGTTTTTGTTCAGTGGAGGACTCTATAAATGGTAATTATGTCAAATTGTTTGATAGTGTTTTTCAGGTCTTCTATATCCTTAAAAGATTTTCTCTCTCTATTCATTCTATCAGTTACTGAGAAGAGCATTAATATCTCCAACCATAATTGTGGATACGTCTACTTCTCCTTTCTATTAATTTTATTTCATGTGTTTTGAAGCTGTGTTATTTTTTTTTTTTTATTTATTTGCGAGAGAGAGAATGAGAGACAGAGAGCATGAGAGGGAGGAGGGTCAGAGGGAGAAGCAGACTCCCTGCCGAGCAGGGAGCCCGATGCGGGACTCGATCCCGGGACTCCAGGATCATGACCTGAGCCGAAGGCAGTCGCTTAACCAACTGAGCCACCCAGGCGCCCCTTGAAGCTGTGTTATTAAGTGAATTCCCATTCAAGATTTTTATGTGTTCTTGTTAAAATGAACTTTTTTTGGTAAGTTTTTTTTTCTTTTTTTCATAGCAGTTTTCCTTGTTCTGAAGTGTACTTTGATACTAAGATAGCCACTCAAACTTTTTTTTTTTTTATTCTTATGTTAATCCCCATACATTACATCATTAATTTTAGATGAAGTGTTCCATGATTCATTGTTTGTGCATAACACCCAGTGCTCCATGCAGAATGTGCCCTCCTCAATACTCACCACCAGGCTAACCCATCCTCCCACCCCCCTCCCCTCTAGAACCCTGTTTGTTTTTCAGAGTCCATCGTCTCTCATGGTTCGTCTACCCCTCTGATTTCCCCCGCTTCATTC
>NW_027837493.1:0-267 GCF_054177405.1 Leptonychotes weddellii
GGAAGGAAAATTCACAAAACTGTTATAGAGTAGGCAAAGTTCCATCTTAATGTGGAATTAAATGAATTGTGCATTGTAGGTATCACTGTAACTTGTGCTGTTTGCATAAAATATTTAAATCAACACATTTACAATGTTATATCTGGGCATAAAAAAAGAACCATTCACACTGAATCAATCCACTGACACTGACTAGATCGGACTAGATCGGACTTGATTGGTGATGTATTTATATGTAAAACTAGAAACAAGTCTGACATGCACACC
>NW_027837494.1:0-267 GCF_054177405.1 Leptonychotes weddellii
TGTTAAGAAGACTGAATCAGGTTGGAGAGTTGAATCGTTCAGGACACAGCAAGTGAAGGCTCTGATGTCCTCCTCCACACTTGTGTTCTACAAGCTCTCTGGCTACCAAGAATGCCAAACAAGTTGAAGGACAAAGCTAGACTCAGGGGCACCTGGCTGGCTGTCGGTAGAGTATGTGACTCTTGATCTCAGGCCCCATGTTGGGCATAGGTATTACTTAAAAAAGATGCTAAATGCAACCGACAAAAAATTGTAGCCCAACTTCAC
>NW_027837495.1:0-267 GCF_054177405.1 Leptonychotes weddellii
TGATGTATTGCATGGTGACTAACATAACATAATAAAATTAAAAAAAAACAAGGAAAAAAAAAAGAAAGAAAAAAAAAAAGAGGCATGACAACAGTTGATCCGACCGAATGAAGCGAACTTTTTAAGTTTTAAGACTCAGGCAAGGTTTCTTTGGAGCAACTGCTATCAGACAGTGAAATCTAGAGTGAAAAACTGTGCTGGCACAATCTCTCAATCTACAAAGTCATGTTTGCTTAGGGTAAAGACAGTAACATTCACAGTACAAAG
>NW_027837496.1:0-267 GCF_054177405.1 Leptonychotes weddellii
CACTCAGGTAAATGACCTCTCCAGGTAAATGCCTTCTCAAGGTAAGTGGCCTCCTTAGGTAAGTGACAGTGTCAAGTGACGTCCTTGGGTTAGTGTCTTCCCTGGGGTCACGTGGCAGGTATACGATGGAGTCAGGATTTGATCTCCTCAATCTCAAAGCTCCTGTCTTAACCTACACACGCCTATAACTGCAAGTACATGGGTGATTTTCCTATAATTTTTCCTTAAAGTCTGTTTTGCATGATGGTTTTACTAATTAAAAGTTAT
>NW_027837497.1:0-267 GCF_054177405.1 Leptonychotes weddellii
AGGCGATATTCTGGAGGATAGATGGCAGGAGAGGGGGTCTCCATTGGCCCCTTCTGGCAAGTGACAGAGCAGCGGAGCACAAAATCGAAACTTTTAGAAGTCGCTCTGCTGAGGGACGTCACTCCAGTGGCTAAGTGGGGGGTGGAACCCTCACGGGACAGTGTGGACTCAGGACCCTCAGGGTCACAGAAAGACCGGGGGTCCTGAGTGCGGCAGAGCTCCCAGGTATCAGAGCAGAGAAGCCGGCTGCAGAGACGGAGCCAAGGC
>NW_027837498.1:0-267 GCF_054177405.1 Leptonychotes weddellii
GGGATGGTTTAGCCCGGTGATGGGTATTAAGGAGGGCACGTACTATATGGAGCACTGGGTGTTATACAAAAACAATGAATCATGGATCACAACATCAAAAACTAGTGATGTATTGTATGGTGACTAACATAACATAATAAAATAAAATTTAAAAAAATGAGAACCTCAGTTCCTGATGACATTGAAATTATCACTCATATTACATATGTAAGTACATATTTGTGTCTGTGTATGTGCATGTTCCTGTATATCTAAATCTTTATATGA
>NW_027837499.1:0-267 GCF_054177405.1 Leptonychotes weddellii
TGTTAAGAAGACTGAATCAGGTTGGAGAGTTGAATCGTTCAGGACACAGCAAGTGAAGGCTCTGATGACCTCCTCCACACTTGTGTTCTACAAGCTCTCTGGCTACCAAGAATGCCAAACAAGTTGAAGGACAAAGCTAGACTCAGGGGCACCTGGCTGGCTGTCGGTAGAGTATGTGACTCTTGATCTCAGGCCCCATGTTGGGCATAGGTATTACTTAAAAAAGATGCTAAATGCAACCGACAAAAAATTGTAGCCCAACTTCAC
>NW_027837500.1:0-267 GCF_054177405.1 Leptonychotes weddellii
ATCATCTTCCAAAGGCCCCACCTGCTAATATCATCATCTTTGGGAGCTAGGCTTTCAGCATATGAATTTGGGGAAGACACAAACATTCAGGCCATAGCAACGGAAGAAATACAGAGCCTCTCACCCTTTGGTCCCAGACCTACTGCACCAGGAACGGAGTCTTGGGAATCTGTCTCTTACTGAGTATTCTTTTTTTTTTTCCTAAAGATTTTTTTTTTTTGAAATTTTGTACCATTTATTTATTTATTTATTTTTATTCTTATGTTA
>NW_027837501.1:0-267 GCF_054177405.1 Leptonychotes weddellii
TTCCTTACTTCCCTTCCTCAAGGACTGACCCTCTCTGCATTGCCTCTGCTTCTGTCCACAAGACTTAAAGATATGGCTCTGAAGCAGGTGTGACTGCTAGTTCTATCGCTAACCATGGAACCAATCTCTGAGTCTCGGGTTTTCCCACCTGTAAAATGGTAACAAGAATGGCAATCTCGGGCACTTGGGTGGCTCAGTTGGTTAAGCGACTGCCTTCGGCTCAGGTCATGATCCTGGCGTCCCAGGATCGAGTCCCGCATCGGGCTC
>NW_027837502.1:0-267 GCF_054177405.1 Leptonychotes weddellii
TGGTTCGTCTACCCCTCCGATTTCCCCCGCTTCATTCTTCCCCTCCCGCTACCTTCTTCTTCTTCTTCTTTTTTTTTTAACATATATTGCATTATTTGCTGAACTGCTTATTTTAAAAGTGCTCAAGCAGATTCAGGGTACACTCAAAATACAGTTACTCTGTTTTAAAATAACCAAATTTATAGACCTATAAATTTGCTCAACATTCGTATAAATTCTCTATCATCTTTCTTCTCTACAAATTGCTGGTAGGTATGTCTTCATCTA
>NW_027837503.1:0-2269 GCF_054177405.1 Leptonychotes weddellii
GCTTGCTTTAAAAATCGAGTCCTGTGCATACTGTGGTGTTTTTACTGTGTGTATTTAAATTTTTCACGCAGTTTTTCTAGAGCAATAATCAGTGGTGCTTTTGTACCTAGGTTTTATGTGATTTTAATGAAACATGGATAGTTGTGGCCACCTGCTGACTATTTGTGGTTTAAAATAAAAGGTTTTCTTGCCTGCAAAAAAAAAAAAAAAAAAAAGCAAGACTAGATGATTGGCATATTTTGTTATGCATTAACACACTACTGAAGTAATCATCTATTCTATTATGTTAAAATTCAGTGGCAAGTCTTTGAAGGTTTGTGAACACAATCATAATTTGTCATGTCATTGAGAGAATTATGTAAGATTAAGTGGAACAGGTATGTTTAGAGGGAAGGAAAGCAAAATAACTGCAATTTTGATATTAGAGGGGACACACGATCGTACTGGAAAATAGGGAAACCTCATGAAAAAAATAATATGTAAAAGAGATATAAATGATTCATTAATTGATTCAATGTATCTAATAGATGGAAACAAAGGTAGTAACAATGGCTGACATGGGGAAGACAGAGCAGCAGAACTTTTTGAATACAAATTCAGTAATTTCTGCTTCAATATATTTAAAGGGAATTTCCATTTTCAAATAAAATCTATACAGAGGAAAAAAGATAAACATAGTTATTATGGAATTATCAACATAAAAAAGAGAGTTGAGGTATGAAAATGAATGTGGCTAGAAAGAAAGAACTTTTAGATCATACAAAATGCCTCTTTCCTGATAGCATTCTCTCTCTTTTTTTTTTTTAATATTTTATTTATTTATCTGACAGAGAAGGAGAGAGAGAGCACACAAGCAGAGGCAGAGGGAGAGGGAGAAGCAGACTCCCCACCGAGCAGGGAGCCCGATGCGGGACTCGATCCCAGGACCCTGGGCTCATGACCTGAGCCAAAGGCAGCCGCTTAACGACTGAGCCACCCAGGTGCCCCTCTCTCTTCTTAAACTCCAAGATTATTTCTGAAACTTACAAGGAACAGATTCTATGAGTGTATCATACTATAATTTTTCAGGAATTACATTACTATGCTTCCTTTCTATATCTTTCATGACTAGTTCCAGTAGTTCTGTTTGATACCCTGACACTCAACTTGTTTTTGTATGGACTAAACTGGGGTGGGGTGGGTGGGGTAGAGTTAAAAACTGTCCATATAACTACAATCATGGAGTATAATTGAAATAAGGATTATTCTGTCTTAGCTTCCATTCTTCCTTAGAAGCTCTAATATCTTCAATTAACAAGTGAAAAAATATTTTTTCCTCACACATAGGAAAAAATGAATTATAACTAGAAACAAAACACTGTGAAATACTGCAAATATAGAATAATTATTTGATTTAGTGGATACAACTCACTAAATTAAGTTCTATTGTTAGGTAAAAGATTCAATGTTGTAAAGTTAACTCATTTTAAAATAAAGATGTATTTAGAAATGCCTTTTTATCTTATCAAAAGAATTTGAAGAAAAATTCTATGGTAACATAAAATCATTATACAAAGCAAAGATTATACTTTCACAGATCATGGCAATGATTATTACCTTTAAAACAATAACTATCAGGGTGCCTGGGTGGCAGTCAGTTAAGCATCTGACTATTGATTTCAGCTCGGGTCATGATCTCAGGGTTGTGAGATCGAGCTCCACATTGGGCTCTGTGCTGGACATGGAGCCTGCTTAAGATTCTCTTTCTCCCTCAGCCACCCTCCCTCTCTAAAACAAACCAACAAAAACAATAACTATCTCCAATGCTGCCGCAATTTTATGACTAGTATCTTATTTTAATTTAAGGAGAGTTTATGAGCTAGAAGTCCCTGGATAATAAAGACTTACAGATGAAAATTTTTTTTTTAATTCAAAGATAAAATGTTATAATTAAAAATTCAGATAAAAAATTCCAATTTTGGCTTATTTGAGAAAAATAAAAACTGGCTACATGAGTCCTCAGTCTCATATGCCAGACAAAATATTAATAATAGTTATTCTTTGTAGATAGGACAAATTCATTTTAATGAACCACAATT
The DNA here is from genome assembly GCF_054177405.1 of Leptonychotes weddellii. NCBI lineage: Eukaryota > Metazoa > Chordata > Mammalia > Carnivora > Phocidae > Leptonychotes > Leptonychotes weddellii. The sequence continues at coordinate 2,079 of NW_027837503.1, forward strand.
TCTACACTAATGTAATATATGCATATTCATTATACCCTGTCCAGACTCTACCTTTCTACTCTGGCTCCCCTAGGAAATAGAGTTTAATAAATTAAACTGGACCCATAGTTTTGTGAATTAAACATACCTCCCCATGCAAGTGATGATACTTCAAATAAATTTATTTATTTATTTATTTTAAGTTGGCTCCA
>NW_027837504.1:0-267 GCF_054177405.1 Leptonychotes weddellii
GGTGGCTCAGTCATTAAGCATCTGCCTTCGGCTCAGGTCATAATCCCAGGGTCCTGGGATCCAGCCCCGCGTCTCAGGCTCCCTGCTTGGCGGGAACCCTTCTTCTCCCTCTCCCACGCCCCCTGCTTGTGTTCCTGCTCTTGCTGTCTCTCTGTCAAATAAATAAATAAAATCTTAAAAAAAAAAGAAAATGTTTGTTATTCCTAAATTGAATGATCTTTCTCCACTTTATACACATATATACACTTACATATATATACATGCATA
>NW_027837505.1:0-267 GCF_054177405.1 Leptonychotes weddellii
CACCTATGTTAATATACTTCAAACTTCTAAGAAAATCAAAAGTTTCAAACAGACTCTTTAATAGCAGCTTTTTTTTTTTTTGTATGGAAATGTGATAGAGACTCCATAGGGTTCACCTCTTCTGAGCCCATAGAAGATTAGAATTCCCAGAACCCATGCATTTAGATGGGGCTGTATACCTATTTCTAGCCAATGGCTTGTAAGCAAACAATGTGTGTCACTTTCAGGTCAAATATTTTTAGTGATCAATTGCCATTTGCAACGACG
>NW_027837506.1:0-267 GCF_054177405.1 Leptonychotes weddellii
GTACTGGCCTCCACAATGGTGAAGGCCGGAGAGCCTGTGAGGACTGAATGAGACCGTGCACACAGAGGGCTCACGGTTCGCCCAGAGAAGCACATCGGTTCACCCGGCAGCTATCCATCACCTACCGTGTTCCAGGCATTGGGCTGGATGTGGAGGTGCCCAAGGATGGATGAAGCTTCAGGAAGCTTACACTCTGGTCGGGGAGACACGAGACATGGGCGACCAACACTTAAACAAGACAGTCGTGGCTGGTGAAATATGACAAGC
>NW_027837507.1:0-267 GCF_054177405.1 Leptonychotes weddellii
TTTAAAGATTATTTATTTATTTATTTGAGAGAGAGAGAGAGCATGAGCAGGGAGAAGGGTAGAGAGAAAAGCAGACTCCCCGCTGAGCAGGGAGCTTGATGTGGGACTCGATCCCAAGACCCTGGGATCATGACCTGAGCCCAAGGCAGATACTTAACCAACTGAGCCACCCTGCAATACCTTTCTTTTTTTTTTTTTTTTAATTTTTTATTGTTATGTTAATCCCCATACATTACATCATTAGTTTTGGTGTAGTGTTCCATGATT
>NW_027837508.1:0-267 GCF_054177405.1 Leptonychotes weddellii
ACGGCTGCCAGGCCCAAGGCAGGACACAGCGGAGACCACAGTCCAGAGGCTCAGGAGCCCATCCACATCCCAGGGCCACCTGAAGTGCCCACGGGGTCCCTAGCCATATTCGCAGGCTCCAGCAGCCGGAACAAGGGGGTGCCCACCCTGCTTACCCTAACTCAACCCACGCCTGGCTCCATAGCAGAAGATGGATGGGCGGGCCGGGGCGGGAACTGCAGAGCAGGGGCCACAGGTGAACGCCAGCAGGCAGACGCAAGTGCGTGT
>NW_027837509.1:0-267 GCF_054177405.1 Leptonychotes weddellii
AGTGATTAGAAGTGGGAGGTCAGTAAAAAGGAGAGGCAAAGGATGACTCCCAGATTGCTAGACTGAGACGCCATGTGGGTGGGGCCACCATTTACTAAGAAAGCAGAGACTGGGAGAGAAAACACAGAGTGGAAAGATGATGGGGGTTCGTTTATAATAAAATTGACCTTTCCAGGTTGCTCTCAGTCTTAGAAACATTGTACGTGAGGTACCTGGCAGAGTACCTGGCATGTCGTGGGTGCTTGATAAATGCTGACTCTTATTCTC
>NW_027837510.1:0-267 GCF_054177405.1 Leptonychotes weddellii
TAGACTGGGTATAAAGCACCTTGTCATTTTTGGATGACAGATCCTATGTAATGGCCAGCACAAACCCTGACCTAATCATGTTGTGAAATCCACACTGTGTTGTAATATATTGCTTTCAAGTTTTGCAGGAATACTTTTACTCTGAATTCATGAGGTCAGAGAAGGTAAAATTGCATTTTGAGGTGGAACACCAAAGATGAGTATAGCACACTGAAAACAGGATGGTTGTGAGCAAAGCTTGCCCTGTGCCAATTTGTAATGTCAATG
>NW_027837511.1:0-267 GCF_054177405.1 Leptonychotes weddellii
TTGGTCTGGAGTTTACCGTTGTTATTTGTGGAGAATCTGTTAAAAAAGGCTTACTTTGCCATATCAGAAGCAGAATGTCCGTATCGTTATCTTTAACAGCAACCAAGATCCTTTACTATAGAAATACAAATGTCCTCGCATAGCCAGAGGAATGTTGAAAAAGAAAAGCAAAGCCGGCGGCATCACAATTCCGGACTTCAAGCTCTATTACAAAGCTGTCATCATCAAGACAGCATGGTCCTGGCACAAAAACAGACACATAGATCA
>NW_027837512.1:0-267 GCF_054177405.1 Leptonychotes weddellii
CCGCGGGATCCCCCTCTCTGCTCCGTTCCTCACTAGGTTCGCATCCTTGCTTTGTCACCTTGCATTAAAACATGTCCTGACCTGGTTACCGCCCCCCTAGTCGGCCCTGGCGGCGGAGCAGGGCTGGCTCTGCAGTTGCGCAGCTCCTGTCCCGGCCCTTCTACCCCGCCGCCTCCTGACGCCAGGCGTGATGTCACCACGCCGGCGGCCGCCATTACAGAGAGCCGAGCTCCGGGACTAGATCCAGCGGAGCAGGGCTGCGGCCGG
>NW_027837513.1:0-267 GCF_054177405.1 Leptonychotes weddellii
AGGGTTATGGGAATGAGCATTTTGTAACTAAATGTTTTATGTTGAAATAATCATAGAGTGATATACAATTAAAGCAATAATCCAGAGATCCCATGTGACACTTCCCCTGTTCCCCATAATGGTAACATCTTGTAAAACCCTGATATATTATCCCTGATAAGGAAAATCTGTGTCCTAAGATGGCTGACCGAGCCAGCAAGGGAGTCCCAGTCCTTGCCCTGGGGCTCTTCCGGGTTCTTCTCCCTGCTCTGCTTCCCGCGCGCACCA
>NW_027837514.1:0-2269 GCF_054177405.1 Leptonychotes weddellii
AATAATGATGTACAAATCAACAGTGTTTTAGATTCAGGAAAACATAACACTTTGGGTAAATTAATTTGGTAATTCTACTTTATGGTAAATTATTTCTGTGATAGTCCCATTTGTTAGCTAAGTGTTGAGAAAAAATTTCTATCAAGTTGATCATTGGCTAAAGAAGTACTGGTTTTAAAGGAACATTTTATTTTGGTTTCAATACATTTTATTGCATCCAGTTTCTTTAAAAATCAGTACCTCTGTGAAACACAAACCAAACACTGAAGTATTTGAGGTTCTAGACTAAGTCCCTGAAAGCTGGTGCTCTGTTTGTTCACTTTGCTGTGTCTAGGTTGCTGGACCTTGAGCATCACAGTCTGTCAGATAAGGAGGTTGGACTAGTTAGGGGTTCTGAAACTTTAAATGTTTATTATAATTTAGGAGATTTGAGAGAGAGAGTGTGTATGTGTGCTTGCACGCACAAGTGGGAAGGGGGGGCAGGAGCAGGGGGAGGGGTAGAGATCGAGGGAGAGAGAGAATTTTTAAGAAGGGTCCCTGCTCAGAGCTCAGGACCTGCCCTAGGCAATCTCAGGATCCTGAGATCATGACCTGAGCTGAAATCAAGAGTCGGGACGCTTAACCGACTGAGCCACCCAGGTGACCCAGTGGTTCTGGAACATTAGCAGGTATAAGAATCCCCCAGAGGGTTTGTGCAGACCTAGATTGTGGCTCCACCCACAGGGTCTGATTCCGAAGGTCGGGGTTGGCCCTGAGCATTTGCATTTCTTACCCGTTCCCAGGAGGTGCCGAGCTTGCTGGTCTAGATTGACCTTTAAAAAGTCTTCTCCAGCTCAAGAATTTTGATTCTATGTTCCTCTATAATGCATCAAGTGGGGCCTGGTAACATTTCTCAAATAGATGGTGGTGTCTGCCCATTTCTGCCCTCAACTTCACAGGTGTTTTCTGTAATTACTCCTTCTTGCTCCTGCAGATTTCTTCCAGTCACACCCCTGGGTCCTGTTTCTCTGCTCCTGCAGCTCACTCCAGCCACTAAAAAAACCATTACCTGTCAGCATCTAGAGGCCAGGTCACACCACATTCACAGTGTGCAGTCATCCTGGGGTGGACAGTGGCACCCAGTGGCCCTCGCTTCTGTAGTCTGAAGTCTGGACTCTTGGGGGGTTTTTTGCAATACGCCCTGGAGAGCAAATGGTGCTTACCTAACAGCACACGTCTCAACTCTGGGTCCATTGCTCACTGTTTCGGTCATCTTGGAAGTCTCTTTACCTCTCTGAGCCGCAACTTTCTCATCTGTTAAATGGGATTAATAATAGTATCTGAAGGATTGTTCTAAGGATTGAATGAAACAATCCATGTAAAGTGCTTGACACAGTACCAGGTACATAGTAAGCGTTAAATAGATGTTAGCTTTTATCAGGTATGGTCAGCAGCAATGTCTGGATGGGAAAACAAGTTCAGCATGGATTAGAGATGATGATAATACAATTACCCTGCATGAACCAGGCACCAGGCTTTTGAAATACTACTCATTTCACCATTAAATGGGAAAAAAAGAGAGCTTCTTCTTGCTTAATTCTATTAAAATTTACTTTAATAATAATTAAATTCTCTGTACTTAAAAAGAATATGAAGCAGCACTACCAAAAAAAAAAAAAAGACATTTAAGGATAAAACAGAACATGGATTATCATTTCTAAAATAAATGGATATTCAGTAAGCATGTACTTACTATATCTCACAAGCTCTAAGGCAAGCATATTTTTACATTTTAATACCTTTGAAATCATAGTTAAAGGCATCTTAATAATTTGAAGGGTTGCCATTCTGTTTTGTTTTCTTTTTTAAGATTTTATTTATTTCGAGAGAAAAAGAACACGCAAGCAGGGGGAAGGGCAGAGGGAGAGGGGGAGAGAGAATTTCAAGCAGACTCTACAGGAAGTGTGGAGCCTGACATGGGCTTGATCCCGCAACCCTGATACCATGACCTGAGCCGAAATCAAGAGTCAGATGCTTAACCAACTGAGCAACTCAGGTGCCCCCTGTTTTGTTTTCTTTAACGTTACATAAAATAATGATGTACAAATCAACAGTGTTTTAGATTCAGGAAAACATAACACTTTGGGTAAATTAATTTGGTAATTCTACTTTATGGTAAATTATTTCTGTGATAGTCCCATTTGTTAGCTAAGTGTTGAGAAAAAATTTCTATCAAGTTGATCATTGGCTAAAGAAGTACTGGTTTTAAAGGAACATTTTATTTTGGTTT
>NW_027837515.1:0-267 GCF_054177405.1 Leptonychotes weddellii
ATAAAATCTTTAAAAAAAAATTATTTTATTTATTTGAGAGAGAGAATGAGATAGAGAGAGCATGAGATGGGGGAGGGTCAGAGGGAGAAGCAGACTCCCCGCCGAGCAGGGAGCCCGATGCGGGACTCGATCCCGGGACTCCAGGATCATGACCTGAGCCGAAGGCAGTCGCTCAACCAACTGAGCCACCCAGGCGCCCCTAAATAAATAAAATCTTTAAAAAAAAAAAAAAAAGAGGCTTTCTGCCTAGAAGAACTCACGATATCG
>NW_027837516.1:0-267 GCF_054177405.1 Leptonychotes weddellii
TTTTAAATTTTATATATTATATATCAAAGTAGACAAATATAGGTCTAAATAGGTATAGATAACAGCTATAGATCTTGGTATAGATACAGATGGTGGCTGGTGAGTTAGGTAGAAAGATACACTGCACAATGTTAACAGTTGTAACTTCTGAGTAATAAGATTATGGAAGGTTTAATTATTTTTGCTATAATTCTCTATACCTTCAAATTTTTCTCTCATTAATGTGTATTGAGTTTATAATAAAAATGAGCTATAAATATTACTTAA
>NW_027837517.1:0-267 GCF_054177405.1 Leptonychotes weddellii
CACAGAAGCTGACAGAGGGAGAAGAGCAGCGAGCTGCTAGCAGAACAGAGAAGCTCACCACCCCATGGGGTGAGGAGAGAAAGAGGAAGTGGGGGCCAGCCTTCCGAAGCTCAATCACAGAGCTCCACGGCTGACGTCTGGTGGGACCCACATGCTGATCTTTTCTTTTGTGGGTCTAAAGAAAGTACTAGGAAATGTGCTTTATATCAGAACGTTGGGAGTATAGTCTTTAAGAGATTTTTTTTTAAAGATTTTATTTATTTATTT
>NW_027837518.1:0-267 GCF_054177405.1 Leptonychotes weddellii
CCCTCTCCTCCCCACTCATGCTCTCTGTCACTATCTCTGACTTTCTCAAATAAATAAATAAAATCTTTAAAAAAAAAAATAGACTATCTGGAATAAATAGCAAGCAAGAGGAAGTAGAAGAAAGGATCAGCCACCTGGAGGACAGAGTCATGGAAAGCAATCAAGCCAAGCAGATGAGAGGGGGAAAAATACGCAAAATGAAAATAGACCCAGGGAACTCAGCAACACTGTCAGGCATAACAGTTGCATGATAGGGATCCCAGAAGC
>NW_027837519.1:0-267 GCF_054177405.1 Leptonychotes weddellii
CTGGTAATATCAAAATTTGGCCCTTACCCTCAAATAGTTTATATAACACTCAACTACATACAAAGCAATTGCTCCTGGGAAAAGCATTCTAAACTTAAAAATTTTAACCAGCCAGTTTTTTTTTTCCTCATTACAAATTATGGCAAATCAGGCAATATGATTACTTCAATTAAACTTGGGAAATTAAAAAAAAATCTATTTGATAATAACAAAGCTCAAATGTAATTGTGTTATATGTATGCATATGCATATACACACACAGACACA
>NW_027837520.1:0-267 GCF_054177405.1 Leptonychotes weddellii
TTGGATATTGAGATTTTGAACTATGTCCTTACAGATTGTCTGCCTTTTGGATCTCTCCATTTCTTTTCTTTTTTTTTTTTTTTAAGATTTTGTTTATTTATTTGACAGAGAGAGACACAGCAAAAGAGAGAACACAGCAGGGGGAGTGGGAGAGGGAGAAGCAGGCTTTCCGCAGAGCAAGGAGCCCGATACGGGGCTCAATCCCAGGAACCTGGGACCATGACCTGATCCGAAGGCAGACGCTTAACGACTAAGCCACCCAGGCGC
>NW_027837521.1:0-267 GCF_054177405.1 Leptonychotes weddellii
TTTTTTTTTTTTAAAGATTTTATTTATTTATTTGAGACAGAGAGAATGAGAGACAGAGAGCATGAGAGGGAGGAGGGTCAGAGGGAGAAGCAGACTCCCTGCCGAGCAGGGAGCCCGATGCGGGACTCGATCCCGGGACTCCAGGATCGTGACCTGAGCCGAAGGCAGTCGCTTAACCAACTGAGCCACCCAGGCGCCCGATCAGTACTTCTTTTTAAGGTCCCTCAGTAATTCTACTTACAGCCAAAGTTGAGAAACACTACCTGA
>NW_027837522.1:0-267 GCF_054177405.1 Leptonychotes weddellii
TTAGAGAGAACCCACCGTGACTCACAGGAGGAGCTGCTGAAGAACTTCTGGTAAGAATTTCTGAGATTGGGGCGCCTGGGTGGCTCAGTTGGTTAAGCGACTGCCTTCGGCTCAGGTCATGATCCCGGAGTCCCTGGATCGAGTCCCGCATCGGGCTCCCTGCTCGGCAGGGAGTCTGCTTCTCCCTCTGACCCTCCTCCCTCTCATGCTCTCTGTCTCTCATTCTCTCTCTCTCAAATAAATAAATAAATAAATCTTTAAAAAAAA
>NW_027837523.1:0-267 GCF_054177405.1 Leptonychotes weddellii
GGCAGTAACAGTGGCCACAGGCCCCACGAAGGAAGAACGGAGTCGCACGCACCCTCCAGCAGCTGACCCAGTCTTAAAGGTCACTTATGACAAAAGTGAAACCAAGTTACAAGGTGGGGGACATCTTTGTATTAAGTTGGTAGGTTAGTTGGTTATCTACATTCTTTTTTTTTTTTTTTTTTAAAGATTTTATTTATTTATTTGAGAGAGAGAGAATGAGAGAGAGCACATGAGAGGGGGGAGGGTCAGAGGGAGAAGCAGACTCCC
>NW_027837524.1:0-267 GCF_054177405.1 Leptonychotes weddellii
TGTTCTCCAGTGAGAAATGCCACCTGCATGCTCCACCTACCTCAACCCTCCTATTCTTCAGATCTCAGCACACACACACACACACACACATTTCGTTTCTTCTTAGGGTTCTCTTTGCTTTCTCAGCTTACTCAGGCTCATTCCTGTGCAGGGCGCCGACAGTCCCCGGAGGTATCACACTGAGCCGCCCCATGTGAGGTGCGCCCGTGTGCGCGTGCGTGCGCGCGTGCGCAGCGTGCACCTGTGTGTGCCTGCAAAGGGTGGGGC
>NW_027837525.1:0-2269 GCF_054177405.1 Leptonychotes weddellii
GTCAACACCCCGACATCTAATAGTAAAACTTACGAGTCTCAGCGACAAAGAGAAAATCCTGAAAGCAGCTTGGGAGAAGAGATCTGTAACCTACAATGGTAGAAACATTGGATTGGCAACAGACCTATCCACAGAGACCTGGCAGGCCAGAAAGGACTGGTATGATATATTCAGAGCACTAAATGAGAAAAATATGCAGCCAAGAATACCATATCCAGCTAGGCTGTCATTGAAAATAGAAGGAGAGATAAAAAGCTTCCAGGACAAACAAAAACTAAAGGAATTTGCAAACACAAAACCGGGCCTGCCAGAAATATTGAAAGGGGTCCTCTAAGCAAAGAGAGAACCTAAAAGCAACATAGACCAGAAAGGAACACAGACAATATACAGTAACAGTCACCTTACAGGCAATACAATGGCACTAAATTCATATGTTTCAATAGTTACCCTGAATGTAAATGGGCTAAGTGCCCCAATCAAAAGACACAGGCTATCAGATTGGATAAAATAACAAGATCCATCCATATGCTGTCTGCAAGAGACTCATTTTAGACCCAAAGACACCTCCAGATTGAAAGTGAGGGGGTGGAAAACCATTTACCATGCTAATGTACACCAAAAGAAAGCTGGGGTGGCAATCCTAAAACAGACACATTAGATTTTTTTTAAGATTTTATTTATTTATTTTTTAATTTTTAAAATATTATTATGTTATGTTAGTCACCATACAACACATCATAAATTTTTGATGTGGTGATCCATGATCCATTGTTTTAGTATAACACCCAGTGCTCCATGCAGTATATGCCCTCCTTTATACCCATCACCAGGCTAACCCATCCCCCCTTCCCCCTCCCCTCTAAAACCCTATTTGTCTCTCAGAGTCCATAGTCTTTCATGGTTCATCTCTCCCTCTGATTTCCCCCCCTTCATTTTTCCCTTCCTTCTTCTAATGTCCTCCATGCTATTCCTTATGTTCCACAAATAAGTGAAACCATATGATAATGGACTTTCTCTGCTTGACTTATTTCACTTAGCATAATCTCCTCCAGTCCCATCCATGTTGATGTAAAAGTCGGGTATTCATCCTTTCTGATGGCTGAGTAATATTCCATTGTATATATGGACCACATCTTCTTTATCCATTCATCTGTTGAAGGGCATCTCAGCTCTTTCCACAGTTTGCCTATTGCGGACATTGCTGCTATGAACATTGGGGTGCATATGGTCCTTCTTTTCACTACGTCTGTGTCTTTGGGGTAAATACCCAGGAGTGCAATTGCTGGGTCATAGCGTAGTTCTATTTTTAATTTTTTGAGGAACCTCCACACTGTTTTCCAAAGTGGCTGTTCATCATCCTGAACCATCAGGGAAATTCAAATCAAAACCACATTGAGATACCACCTTACACCAGTTAGAATGGCAAAAATGGACAGTGAAAGAAACAACAAATGTTGGAGATGTTGTGGAGAAAGTGGAACCCTCTTACACTGTTGGTGGGACAAATTAGATTTTAAACCAAAGATTATAATAAGAGATGAGGAAGGACACTATATCTTACTTAAAGGGTCTATCCAACAAGAAGATCTAACAATTGTAAATATCTTTGCCCCTAATATGGGAGCAGCCAATTATATAAGCCAATTAATAACAAAAGCAGAGAAACACATCAACAACAATGCAATAATAGTAAGGGACTTTAACACCCCCCTCACTGAAATGGACAGATGATCTAAACAAAAGATCAACAGGGAAATAAAGACTTTAAATGACACACTGGACCAAATGGACTTCACAGATATATTCAGAACATTCCATCTCAAAACAACAAAATACACATTCTTCTCTAGTGCCCATGGAACATTCTCCAGAATAGATCACATCCTAGGTCATAAGTCAGGTCTCAACTGGTACCAAAAGATTGGGATCATTCCCTGCCTATTTTCAGACCACAATGCTTTGAAACTAGAACTCAATCCCAAGAGGATAGTCAGAAAAAACTCAAATACATGGAGGCTAAAGAGCATCCTACTAGAATTAAAAAAATTCATGGAAACAAATGAAAATGAAAACACAACTGTTTAAAATCTTTGGGATGCAGCAAAGGCCGTCCTAAGAGGAAAGTATATAGCAATACAAGCCTTTCTCAAGAAATAAGAAAGGTCTCAAATACACAACCTAACCCTACACCTAAAGGAGCTGGAGAAAGAACAGCAAATAAAGCTTAAACCCAGCAGGAAAAGAGAAATAATAAGATCAGAGCAGAAAT
>NW_027837526.1:0-267 GCF_054177405.1 Leptonychotes weddellii
CCAGGGACTCCAGGATCATGACCTGAGCCGAAGGCAGTCGCTTAACCAACTGAGCCACCCAGGCGCCCCTCCATTGTTTTCTTTAATGGATCATGCCTTTGGTGTCATCTGTAAGAACTCTTTCCCTAGCTCTACTTCCCTGTATTAGTTTCCACAAACTTGGTGACTTAAGGAAGAGAAAATTATTTTCACCTCCTACAAAGGCAGAAAATTCACAAATTATTTTTATGTATGCCATTTCCTGTCATCTCTCTCACTATAAAACTT
>NW_027837527.1:0-267 GCF_054177405.1 Leptonychotes weddellii
GGCAGAAAGTAGCTCCTCTCTTACTTACCTGTGCTACTTGACAGACTCCCACAATAGCCAGGGTTTGCGATGGTGGAGGGGTCTCTCTCCCAGGCAAAGTAATTCAGCACATCATTGCTACTCCACTCCCATCCACCTGCATTGGGCTCATAGCCCTATAGAAGATGGAGTGTGGTGAGGTTGAATAGCCATGAGAGTTGTCCTTGCATGAACCCCTCCCCAGCATCACCAAATTTGCTCTGCTCATCTAGATGCTTCCCTGGAGCC
>NW_027837528.1:0-267 GCF_054177405.1 Leptonychotes weddellii
TACTCTCAAATCTAGCTTTGCCAAAACATCCAAATGTGTGTATAGATGTACCTCCAGAAGAGCAGCCGCATTTTGTTTGCCTTCACATCCCCAGAGATATACCAGTGCCTGGCCCAGAGCTGGTGGGTGACCCATTCATCTCTGTAAAGGCGGTCCTTGAACATAAAGTCATGAGGTCCCATACTTTTGTGGTATCTGCCTTGTATCCAGTCATGTGCTGAACACCTCCTTGACTCACAGGAAATGTGATGGCTAATTGTTCTCCTT
>NW_027837529.1:0-267 GCF_054177405.1 Leptonychotes weddellii
TTGGATTTTTACAGATATTCTTTATCATTCTTTATGAAGTTGAGGATATTACCTTATATTTCTAGTTTGCTAAGAGCTTTTATCATGAATGGATGTCGGTTTTGTCTAAAGTTTTTTTCTGAAACAATATGATCTCATGATCATTCATTCCTCTTTAGCCTGTTGAGGTGGTGAATTACTTGAACGGATTTTTTAAAAAATTTTTTATTGTTATATTAATCACCATACATTACATCATTAGTTTTTGATGTAATGTTCCATGATTCA
>NW_027837530.1:0-267 GCF_054177405.1 Leptonychotes weddellii
ATAAAATCTTTAAAAAAAAATTATTTTATTTATTTGAGAGAGAGAATGAGATAGAGAGAGCATGAGATGGGGGAGGGTCAGAGGGAGAAGCAGACTCCCCGCCGAGCAGGGAGCCCGATGCGGGACTCGATCCCGGGACTCCAGGATCATGACCTGAGCCGAAGGCAGTCGCTCAACCAACTGAGCCACCCAGGCGCCCAAGCCTCCTATTTCTGTTTTAGCTCTAGCACCCTACACCTAGGACCAGTAGGTACTCAACTGTTTAGA
>NW_027837531.1:0-267 GCF_054177405.1 Leptonychotes weddellii
AGCACAGCACAGCACAGCATAGCACAGCATAGCATAGCACAGCATAGAAGAGCATAGGATAGAATAGCACTACATAGCACAGAACAACAAAGCACAGCACAGCACAGCATAGAATAGCATAAGTTAACACAGCACAGCATAGCACAGCGCACCACAGCATAGAATAGCATAGCAGAGCATAGCATAGCATAACATAGCATTGCATAGCATAGCATAGAATAGCATAACTGAGCACAGCATAGCATAGCGCAGCATAGCATAGAATAG
>NW_027837532.1:0-267 GCF_054177405.1 Leptonychotes weddellii
CCACTCCCCCTGCTTGTGTTCCCTCTCTCGCTGTGTCTCTCTCTGTCAAATAAATAAATAAAATCTTTAAAAAAAAAAAATTGCATTAGATGGAATAGGCAATTTATGTTGACTCTCCAGATGAAAATAAGAGATTGACATAGAAATGGCAAAAAAAAAAAAAAAGAGTGCACGTGATTCACAATAAAACCTTTTTTAAAAAATATTGTTCAAATATGTTGAAATAATAACTTCCTATATATTTACCAGTTAAATCAAAAGTCTTAG
>NW_027837533.1:0-267 GCF_054177405.1 Leptonychotes weddellii
ACTGGCTCTGGAACAATCAAAGAGACAGTTCTTGGCAGGCAACCACCCCCAAAGCACTGCACAGTCCCCTGAAACACACCCCCAGCCTTCCTGTGAAAGAAGCCTATTTTTTGACCAGGAGCTTCAGCCTTAAAGGCAGCCTTCATGTTTGGTATCTAGAGGCTACGAATGTGCTCTCACAGAATGGAAGCTCAGGATAGCATCTTGGCACTGTCCTTCTACTTTGATACAACTCATTGTTATCTACCAGAAAGGAGGTTATGCATT
>NW_027837534.1:0-267 GCF_054177405.1 Leptonychotes weddellii
CCCAGGGTCCTGGGATCGAGCCCCGCATCGGGCTCCCTGCTAGGCGGGGAGCCTGCTTCTCCCTCTCGCTCTGCTGTTCCCCCTGCTTGTGCTCTCTCACTCTCTCTGTCAAATAAATAAATAAAAGCTTTTTAAAAAAAAAAATAAATAAAAAAAATAAATAAATAAAAGCAAAAATGCCCAGAATCATCACACGCAGAATGACAAGGCCTACAATGAGTGGTATATCTTTTAATCAAGAGCAACTCCAACAATTAATTTCCATGA
>NW_027837535.1:0-267 GCF_054177405.1 Leptonychotes weddellii
CTGGTAATATCAAAATTTGGCCCTTACCCTCAAATAGTTTATATAACACTCAACTACATACAAAGCAATTGCTCCTGGGAAAAGCATTCTAAACTTAAAAATTTTAACCAGCCAGTTTTTTTTTTCCTCATTACAAATTATGGCAAATCAGGCAATATGATTACTTCAATTAAACTTGGGAAATTAAAAAAAAATCTATGTGATAATAACAAAGCTCAAATGTAATTGTGTTATATGTATGCATATGCATATACACACACAGACACA
>NW_027837536.1:0-2269 GCF_054177405.1 Leptonychotes weddellii
GAATGATGCTTGTCTTTAATTTTACAGGAAAAAGAATTTTTTTGAAATACAGGTATAAAATTATCCTGTAGTTTATGTCATGTATCAGGCCATTTTTACTAAATTGTTTTTACTTCCTTTTATTTTTGTGATATTTTATTTATTTTTTTGAGAGCGAGAGTGCACAAGAAAGAGGAGGGGGGAGGGGCAGAAGGAGAGAGAGAATCTCAAGCAGACGCCATGCCCAGTGCAGAGCCCAACGAGGGGCTAGATCTCACAACCCTGAGATCATGACCTGAGCTGAAATCAAGAGTCGGATGCTTAACTGTTGTTTCCACTTCCTTTTAAAATATTGAGAGAGCTACTCCTTGCCATTGCTTAACCTTTTCCAAGGAGGAATATATGGGTTATCAGTGGCTTTTCTTTCTGTGCCTCAATTTCCTCATCTATAAAATGGGAATTAAAAACAGTACCACTTCAGGGGTACCTGGCTGGCTCAGTTGGTAGAACATGTGGCTCTTGATCTCAGGGTCATGAGTTCAAGCTCCATGTTTAACCACCATCCCCCCAAACCAATAAAACAAACAAAAAATCCAGTACTACTTCATATAGCTAAGATTAAATGAGTTATGTAAAGTCCTTAGTATAACAACAGGCCCAGAGAAAATGTTATGTAAGAGTTAGTATGTTTATTTTTATTCAACCTAATACAAAATTTGTGCTAATAAGATCTCCAGTAGACTCTAAATACCTGCCCAACTGTTCAGAATCAAATAAGAAAATAATACCACTGGACATACAAAATAACCATTATTGACCCTTGGTTCTGTAAACATTAATTTGGGGGCTGCTCTAAGCAAAGACCAATATTAAATAAATGAATGCACTTCCAGGTCAGAAGATTTTGAGCAAAAAGAGTGCAAGTTATAGACGTTTGCACATTTTGCTGAAAGGACAGCCCTTCTCAATTTTGGAAAATTTTTGTCTCTGGTGTAGCTGTTTGCTCAGAAGGATCCTTGAGGAGGGAACGTGGGAGGTATATGTTTACTACGTACCATCTACCATTCCTCTTCTTCCTTACTAATGCAACCTGGAAGTAGGCTGCCAAGTCCTGCAGGAGGAACCAGCTCTTCTGTTGTCCCAGGAGGGGAATCTTGAGTCCATCCCCTTCCTAGTGACTGGTTTAGAAATAGGTGAATCCTTCCATTCTTGCTAATACCACACGGTAACCAGGGCACAGGAGTGCAAGAGCACATCACTCTGGGGGTCCCAAACACATCACGTTTCAGTTGCTCACTCCTGACAGAGCCCAAAGATACAGAAATGAGTGGTGGTGAAATAAGAGAGGGATTTATTCAGTAAGGCCAACACTGAGAAGACAGTGGACTAGCTTCTCCAAAGTACTGTAAATACTTCCAGGTTTATATAAGGAAAATGTGGGACAAAGGTTGGTGGGTACATGCAGGTGGATGGTAAAGGTCAAGGTTGATCCTTGTCTTTGGAGTCAAACGTATGGGGTCTTGCTGCCATCAGGGCAGTCTTTATTACTTGAGGGTTCCCATCACGGGATGCTTTGCTTGCAGGGTCCTTTGCCCGAGTTAAGAGAAACTGGAGAGAAGAACTTAATCAGTGAGTAAGTACAGGTTGAGGTCAAAATGGAGGTAGTGGAAGTCCTCTTTTGACATGAGGCAAGGTCTACTTGGGGACTTCTGGGAGAATATTCCTGGTACTTAAAGAGGGATGCACAAGAGAAGTGATTTTTATCTTTCAGCCTTCGGATATTAATGTGTAAGGATGTAGTGATTAGAACCACAACAACCATTTTGACCATGAGTGGACCAATCAGAAGAGATAAACCTTCATGCTGAGAATGGCAGAGCAGGAATTTGGAAAAAACCACGGATCTCTGATGATGTCATTGAGATGCTGAATTACTCAACCTATAACACCTTGACACCGTTTCTCTCTTTTAATATCTGAGATCCCAGTTCCCTTAACTGTGTAAGTCATTTTCAGCTGAGGCTTCTGTTACTTGCAGCAAAAACATCCAAACTAACACTGAGGGACCTACACGTGACACCTAGGGGACGTGTCTTACCTGGTTAGCCAGAAATGCTAGTTTCTTAGTGCTAGTATAACACATTGCCACACACTTTGGCTTAAAACAACACAGATCTACTCTCTTACAGTTCTGGAGGTCAGAAGTCCAAGTTCAAGAGCTGGCAGGGCTGAGTTCCTTCTGGAGGTTTAGGAGAGAAACAGTTTCCTTGCCCTTCTCGGTTTCTAGGAC
>NW_027837537.1:0-267 GCF_054177405.1 Leptonychotes weddellii
CTTTCCTTTCCTTTTCCTTTTCCTTCCTTTTCCTTTTCCTTTCCTATTCCTTTCCTTTTCCTTTCCTTTTTTTTTTTTTTAACTATAACCAGATGGAAGCAGCTTCCCTGGATTGAAAAAGCATATACTTCCAAATCTCTAAATTTCAGTCCCAGCTCTGTTACTTCTCAGATATGTGAGGTCGAGCAAGTTACTTAACCACTTAAAGATGGCGTTTCCTCATAGGGCAGCTGGAATGGTTGCATCTACTTAACTGGGTTGTTACAA
>NW_027837538.1:0-267 GCF_054177405.1 Leptonychotes weddellii
GCCCACTTTGCTTCAGAATCACAGCCCAAAATGTCAGATTTCAGGTGTACATAAAGATTTTCATAATTAGGTGATCTTGTTTATTTTGATGATATCTGTGACATTTTAAATTACTTGAACACCTATCTCCAAAAGCCAATGAAAGGCATTCATGTTCCTATTTCTCAGTATTGTAACTAAATCAGTCAAGAGCAACTCTGAAATTTAATTTTTTAAAAGATTTTACTTACTTATGTGAAAGAGAGAGAGAGCATGAGCAGGGGAAGG
>NW_027837539.1:0-267 GCF_054177405.1 Leptonychotes weddellii
TGACAGAAAAATGTGTGTATATCTCTCTCACAGCTCATACTTTCTTTAAAATTCTTTAATAGAGGTGCGCCTGGGTGGTTCAGTCATTAAGTGTCTGCCTTTGGCTCAGGTCATGACCCCAGGGTCCTGGGATCAAGCCCCGCATCAGGCTCCCTGGTCTGAGGGAAGCCTATTTCTCTCTCTCCCACTTCCCCTGCTTGTGTTCCCTCTCTCGCTGTCTCTCTCTGTCAAGTGAATGAATACAATCTTTAAAAAAATATTCTTTAA
>NW_027837540.1:0-267 GCF_054177405.1 Leptonychotes weddellii
CCCGTGGAGGGTTGCTACAAACATTCAATGATATTAGTCAAATATTTAAACAGTGCCTGAAAAGTACGCACGTGCATTACGTAAGTGAAAACACCCCTGATCCAGCACTTACGGCGTGCCTGGTGTGGCCCCGAGCACTTCAAAGTATTAGCTTATTTAATCCTCGCAACAGATGCCCTCCCCTTACAGATGAAGAAGCGGGCTCGGAGCCGCTAAGACACGTGGTCAAGGTCATATAGTGAGAACGGCATTGACCCCCGAAGCCAC
>NW_027837541.1:0-267 GCF_054177405.1 Leptonychotes weddellii
GTATGTTGAAGATTGAATTATTTTTTAATCATTCACTATAGGCTTGACATAAACTCTATGTGATTGGAGATTTATGTTGAATGAAGTAGAGTTGAAGGCATAATGAATTCATACATCCAGATTAGATGGTTTTCTGAGTCTTGAACCAGCCTTTTTTCCCCCAACAACAGGTCTTTGGAACTGAAATATCTTTTTAATTTGTCGCAAAAACCAAGCTTTAACTCCCAACTTTAAATATAAGTTCCCCATCTCAAACAGAGAAAGACA
>NW_027837542.1:0-267 GCF_054177405.1 Leptonychotes weddellii
GTAGGGCAATTAGAATAAAAGATGGTAGTATAAGGAGAAGCTGTGCTCTTGGGTTGATAGTAGATTGTTGAGGGCCTTTAAAGCCTACTGAGATGTTTGAATGTCATTCTTGAAGCTCAGGGTAAAGTCTGATAGAATCTTTGATTTAGAAAGTTAACTCTGTAGAAGAAATGTTGTAGAGGGAAGATAGAGAATGTGTATCAGACACAGTTCAGGTGGAGCAATAGAAACCATCCTAGAAACTTTCAGTAGAAAGGGATTTGACAC
>NW_027837543.1:0-267 GCF_054177405.1 Leptonychotes weddellii
GTGGGAGAGGGCTGTGAGAGTACATTACCTTTATTTTTTTTATAATAAAAAATTCTTTTGAGTTTTTATTTTTTTTTTCCATGCAGAACGTGCCCTCTTTAATACCCATCACCAGGCCAACCCATCTTCCCACCCCCCTCCTCTCTAGAACCCTCAGCTTGTTTTTCAGAGTCCATCATCTCTCATGGTTCGTCTCCCCCTCCGATTTCCCCCCCTTCATTCTTCCCCTCCTGCTATCTTTTTTTTAACATATATTGTATTATTTGT
>NW_027837544.1:0-267 GCF_054177405.1 Leptonychotes weddellii
GGGGCAGAGGTCTCCACTCCAGAAGTCTCTCGTCCCGCTGAGCCCCGGGCTGAAGTTTACCTGCTCACAGGCTCTGGCCTGCGGCTCTCACGCTTCTGTTTCCACCTTTATGGCAACGCGGCCCGGACAGTCACCATGGGCGCCGCCATGTTGGCAGAACAACAACTTTATCGGTAGCCGCCGGCGCAGACACAGACAGGCGGGGGCGGAGCCGGGGGAAGCGCAGCGCGGCCCGGGGCGGACTCCCGACAGCCTGTGGGGCGGGGG
>NW_027837545.1:0-267 GCF_054177405.1 Leptonychotes weddellii
AGCCAGAGAACCCAGCAGCAGGACCTTTCCTGAGGGCCGGTGAGCGGTGCCATGTGACCCATTCGTCCAGCCCCTCACCACCCATCGCCATCTTGCAGGACCAGACACCAGACTAACTCACAGTCAAATCTTCCAAAAAGGCTATGCAATGGCTATATAACAAATTCTCATATAAATCATGGCTCGATAGGCTTTAAATATGTCATACATTCCTGGAAGGAAATAATTTAGCAGTTGCATAATAAAGAAAATATTTAATGTCAAGGT
>NW_027837546.1:0-267 GCF_054177405.1 Leptonychotes weddellii
TCTCCATTTCCAAAAGACTTTTTTTGCATTGCTTTCACCTATTTACCTTTTTATTATTATTATTATTTTTTTTTTTTTTTTTTAGATTTTATTTATTTATTTGACAGAGAGAGACACAGCGAGAGAGGGAACACAAGCAGGGGGAGTGGGAGAGGGAGAAGCAGGCTCCCCGCAGAGCAGGGAGCCCGATGTGGGACTCGATCCCAGGACCCTGGGATCATGACCTGAGCCGAAGGCAGTCGCTCAACCGACTGAGCCACCCAGGCG
>NW_027837547.1:0-2269 GCF_054177405.1 Leptonychotes weddellii
TTTCTGCTTTGTTGAAGATAAGTTGACCATAGAGTTGAGGGTCCATTTCTGGGCTCTCTATTCTGTTCCATTGATCTATGTGTCTGTTTTTGTGCCAGTTCCATACTGTCTTGATGATGACAGCTTTGTAGTAGAGCTTGAAGTCTGGAACTGTGATGCCACCAGCTTTGCTTTTCTTTTTCAACATTCCTCTGGCTATTCGGGGTATTTTCTGGTTCCATACAAATTTTAGGATTATTTGTTCCATTTCTTTGAAAAAAGTGGATGGTATTTTGATAAGGATCGCATTAAATGTGTAGATTGTTCTAGGTAGCATTGACGTCTTCACAATATTTGTTCTCCCAATCCATGAGCATGGAAAGTTTTTCCCTTTCTTTGGGTCTTCCTCAATTTCTTTCGTGAGTATTTCATAGTTTTCTGAGTACAGATTCTTTGCCTCTTTGGTTAGATTTATTCCTAGATATCTTATGGTTTTGGGTGCAATTGTAAATGGGATTGACTCCTTAATTTCTCTTTCCTCTGTCTTGTTGTTGGTGTATAGGAATGTCACTGATTTCTGTGCATTGATTTTATATCCTGTCACTTCACTGAATTCCTCTATGAGTTCTAGCAGTTTGGGGTGGAGTCTTTTGGGTTTTCCACATAAAGTATCAAATCATCTGCAAAGAGTGAAAGTTTGACTCCTTCTTTGTTGATTCGGATGCCTTTTATTTCTTTTTGTTGTCTGATTGCTGTGGCTAGGACTTCTAATACTGTGTTGATTAGCTATGGTGATAGTGGACATCCCTACCGTGTTCCTGACCTTAGGGGGAAAGTTCTCAGTTTTTTGCCTTTGAGAATGGTATTTGCTGTAGGTTTTTCATAGATGGCTTTTATGATACTGAGGTATGTACCCTCCATCCCTATACTCTGAAGAGTTTTGATCAAGAAAGAATGCTGTACTTTGTCTGCATCCTTTGAGAGGATCATACGGTTCTTGTTCTTTCTTTCATTAATGTTGTATCATATTGATTGATTTGCAGATGGTGAACCAACATTGCAGCCCATGGATAAATCCCACTTTGTCATGGTGAATAATCCTTTTAATGTACTGTTGGATCCTATTGGCTAGTATTTTGGTGAGAATTTTTGCATCCATGTTCATCAAGGATGTTGGTGTGTAATTCTCCTTTTTGATGGGGTCTTTGTCGGGTTTGGAATTCAAGGTAATGGTGGCCTCATAAAATGAGTTTGGAAGTTTTCCTTCTGTTTCTATTTTTTGGAACAGTTTCAGAAGAATAGGTATTAATTCTTCTTTAAACATTTGGTAGAATTCCCCTGGGATGCCAAGTGGCCCTGGGCTTTTGTTTGTTGGGAGATTTTTTTTTTTTAAGATTTTATTTATTTATTTGAGAAAGAGACACAGCGAGTGAGGAAACACAAGCAGGGGGAGTGGGCAGGAGAGAAGCATGCTTCCTGCGGAGATTGGATCCCAATGCGGGGCTCAATCCCAGGACCCTGGGATCATGACCTGAGCCGAGGGCAGACGCTTAACCACTGAGGAACCCAGACGCCCCTGTTGGGGGATTTTTGATTACTGCCTCAATTTCCTTAGTGGTTATATGTCTACTCAGATTTTCTATTTCTTCCTGGTTCAGTTTTGGTAGTTTATAAAATCTCTAGGAATGCATCCATTTCTTCCAGTTTATCTAATTTGCTGGCATATAGTTGCTCATAATATGTTCTTAGAATTGTTTGTATTTCTTTGGTGTTGGTTGTGATCTCTCCTCTTTCATTCATGATTTTGTTGATTTGGGTGAATTCTCTTTTCTTTCTGATAAGTCTGGCCAGGGGTTTATCAATTTTGTTAATTCTTTCAAAGAACTAGCTCCTAGTTTCATTAATCTATTCTACTGTTCCTTGGTTTCTATTTCATTGATTTCTGCTCTGATCTTTATTATTTCTGTTCTCCTGCTGGGTTTAGGCTTTATTTGCTCTTCTTTCTCCAGCTCCTTTAGGTGTAGGTTTAGGTTGTGTATTTGAGACCTTTCTTGTTTCTTGAGAAGGGCTTGTATTGCTATATACTTTCCTCTTAGGACTGCCTTTGCTGCATCCAAAAGATTTTGAACAGTTGTGTTTTCATTTCCATTGGTTTCCATGATTTTTTAAAATTCTTCTTTAATTTCCTGGTTGACCCATTCATTCTTCAGTAGGATGCTCTTTAGCCTCCATGTATTTGAGTTCTTTCCGACTTTCCTCTTGTGATTGAGTTCTAGTTTCAAAGCATTGT
>NW_027837548.1:0-267 GCF_054177405.1 Leptonychotes weddellii
TTGGTTCAATGGCTCAGTAACATTATTCAGGTACCAGGTTTTTTTTTTCTTTTTCTTTTTCTTTTTCTTTTGAGGGTTAGACAGTTTATCGAGAACTTCCCCTCCCACCCTCACAGTCTCTAGGTCACTTTTTCCCCCTGTGCTAGCCTCAGGAAGATGGCTAGGGCCAGGGGCGTGGCGTACCCACTCCAGGAGGCTCGCAAGGTGGCTGTAGCTCTCTTCTTCATACTGCGTGCACACAGCTGAGGGGTTCACCTCCTCATATAG
>NW_027837549.1:0-267 GCF_054177405.1 Leptonychotes weddellii
ATTTATTTTTTTAAAGATTCTGTCTATTTGAGAGAGGGAAAAGAGTCACCCCTACCTACAAGCAATAGAATTTTTTTTTTTTTAAAGATTTTATTTATTTATTTGACAGAGAAAGACACAGCGAGAGAGGGAACACAAACGGGGAGTGGGAGAGGGAGAAGCAGACTCCCTGCCGAGCAGGGAGCCCGATGCGGGACTCGATCCCGGGACTCCAGGATCATGACCTGAGCCGAAGGCAGTCGCTTAACCAACTGAGCCACCCAGGCG
>NW_027837550.1:0-267 GCF_054177405.1 Leptonychotes weddellii
TCAGGATAACACATGTCATCCAGATTGCTAAATCAAATCCAGTGCTCTGTTCTCAAGTATCCACTCACTTTCTTTCTTTTTTTTTTTTTTAAAGATTTATTTATTTATTTGAGAGAGCGAGAATGAGAGAGAGAGAGTACATGAGAGGGGGGAGGGTTAGAGGGAGAAGCAGGCTCCTCGCCGAGCAGGGAGCCCGATGCGGGACTCGATCCAGGGACTCCAGGATCATGACCTGAGCCGAAGGCAGTCGCTTAACCGACTGAGCCA